>NC_090735.1:157239570-157245496 GCF_036898095.1 Palaemon carinicauda | reverse complement strand
GTCTCCATTATGATAATTCCACCATACTCCAAACAAAAATACAAACACGCACTCACAAACACACACATACTATATATATATATATATATATATATATATATATATATATATATATATATATATATATATATATATATATATATATATATATATATATATATATATATATATATATATATATATATATATATATATATATATATATATATATATATATACATATATATATATATATATATATATACAGTGGAACCTCTACATCCGAACGTATCTACATCCAAATTTTCCAACATCCGAAGTAAAATTCGAGCAAATTTTTGACTCTACACCCGAATTTCATTTCGACACACGAAGTAAGCAATTTTCGTCGTAACGGTTGTATCCGAATTTTTCGACACGCGAAGTACAATTCGAACACGTTCCGACTCTACACCCCAATGTTTTTTTCGACACCTGAAGTAAACAATACTCGTACGCGTAGTCGGTGCTCATAGCGCCTGGAGTGTTTTTTATTTCCGCCGATAGAAGGCAGCACATCGACCCCGGAGGGACGCTCAATTAGCGCGGCTTGGGTCAGTCCTCTTTTCTCGCCGGCTTCTTGCGGTTGTGCTCTGTGCGTTCTGATATTAACTGTGTTTTAATCGTGATTATTTACGTGCATCCATTAACGATAATTTACGTAAAGTATGGGTCCCAAGAGGCTTAGTTTTGCCAGTGGTAGTGGTAGTGGTGAGAAAAGGAAGAGGAAATGCTTTCTATAGAAATTAAGCAGGAAATTATTGATAAACATGAGCGTGGCATCCGCGTGAGTGAACTTGCTAAACAGTATGGCCGTAATATGTCGACGATCTCGACAATCCTTAAACAGAAGGAAGCTATTAAAGCAGTGAAACCTTTTAAGGGGATCACTATAATTTCCAAACGCCGTACCCCTATCATAGAAGATATGGAACAACTTCTACTAGTGTGGATTAAGGATAGAGAGATCGTTGGCGACACCATCACCGAAACCGTTATCTGCGAGAAGGCGCACGCCATCTTTACGGACTTAAAGGAGGAGAGCTCTGGGGGTGATGCTGGGGAGAGTTCAACCAAGCCTTCCTCATATGATTTCAAGGCATCTCGTGGCTGGTTCGAGAAATTTAAGAAACGGTCCGGGATTCATTCAGTTGTTCGCCATGGAGAGGCTGCTAGTGCGGACACAAAGGCTGCAGCTGACTTTGTTAAGAACTTTGAAAAGATCGTAAAGGAAGAAGGCTACGTAGAGCAGCAGGTGTTCAATTGTGATGAAACCGGGCTGTTTTGGAAGAAGATGCCGAGTCGAACCTACATCACTGCCGAAGAGAAGAAATTACCTGGGCATAAGCCAATGAAGGATCGGTTGACTCTTACTCTATGTGCCAACGCTAGCGGGGACTTTAAAGTCAAGCCCTTGCTTGTTTACCATTCTGAGAACCCTAGGGCCTTTAAAGCACACAACGTCGATAAGGATCAGCTTCATGTTTTCTGGCGATCCAACTCGAAGGCCTGGGTCACTAGGCAATTCTTTGTGCAATGGGTAAACCAAGTTTTTGGCCCTTCTGTGAAGAAGTATCTTCATGAACAGAAATTGCCTTTAAAGTGCCTGCTATGCCTTGACAATGCACCCTCTAACCCCCCCGGACTTGAAGATGATATCTTCGATGAATTCAAGTTCATAAAGGTGCTGTATCTTCCACCAAATACCACCTCTATCCTCCGGCCCAGGAACCAGCAAGTCATCTCTAATTTTAAGAAGCTGTACACCAAGCACTTATTCAAGCAGTGCTTTAATGTCACGCAAAGCACCAACTTAACTTTGCGTGAATTTTGGAGGGGCCACTTCAACATCGTGCACTGCTTGAAGATCATAGATCAGGCTTGGGTGGGATTAACTCGACGGACCCTCAATTCTGCATGGAAGAACTTGTGGCCTGATGCAGTTTCTTCCCGAGATTTCAAGGGTTTTGACCCCAAACCTGATCCCGTGGTCGGTGCAGCGGAAGCCGTAGAGGAAATCATATCCCTTGGCAAGTCCATGGGTCTGGAGGTAGACGCAGATGACGTTACGGAACTCGTTGCCGAACATCACGACGAACTGACGACGGATGAGCTCAAGGAACTCCATGCTATGTCGGAGCACATGAGTGATGACGAGGAAGAGAGCGAGGAGGTAGAACATGTGTTAGGTTCAGCGCAAATAAAAGAGGTGTTGGGACAACATCAAGACGTGGTCGACTTCATCGACAAATACCATCCAAAGAAATTGCAGGTTTGTTGTGTAGTTTCTCAATTCGATGATGTTTGCCTAACTCACTTTCGAAACATTCTGAAAAGCCGTACCAAGCAATTATCTATCGATGCTTTCTTTAAAAAACCTGCGAAGCGAACTCGCGATGAAGAGGATGTAAGTGAACCGAAGAAAACGGCAAAGAGTGAAGCGGAAGAAAGTGAAACACATAAAACGGAAAAGAGTGAAGCAAAAGAAATTCAGCCAATTTTAAATGTAAGTGATAGTGATTAAAATTACGTAATCATCAAAGAGAAAAAAAGAAAATGTAAAAAAAAAATATAAAATATAAAAATAAAAAAAAAATAAGCTAAGTTATGTTAAAGTTCACTTAGTGTAAGTTAGAATAAGTTACGTAAGTGTTACGTTTATCGTAGTTAACCTCTCTACCTCCTCGCCGTCCGTTCGTCTCCTCTCTCCTCTATGCGTAGCAAAGACGAACAACACCTGCGCTGGAGTTTCTAAGGTAAAGTGACGCTAAAAACCAGTTTCTTATTTATAATTTTTTTGCTAATTCTTCTTATTTACATGTCTATTCTTCTTATTTACATGTCTATTATCTAATTTAGTGTTCATTATTCTCATGGGAAAATTATGTGTAGTAGTTTATTAAGAAGTTATCATAGGTTTTTGGGCTCAACCACGGATTAATCCTATTTCAATGTATTCTTATGGGAAAATTCGTTTCGACATCCGAACAATTTCTACATCCGAAGTTGGTTCTGGAACGGATTAAATTCGTATGTAGAGGTTCCACTGTGTATATATATATATATATATATATATATATATATATATATATATATATATATATATATATATATATATGCATATCTATATATATATATATATATATATATATATATATATATATATATATATAAATACTTATATATATATATATATATATATATATATATATATATATATATATATATATATATATTTATATATATTAATGTATATATCTATATACACAGTATATATATATATATATATATATATATATATATATATATATATATATATATATATATATATATAGATACATATATATGTATATATATATATATATATATATATATATATATATATATATATATATATATATAATATATATATATATATATATATATATATACAAACATATATATATATATATATGTATGTATATATATATATATATATATATATATATATATATATATATATATATATATATATAAATAAATAAATATATAAATGTTATATATATATATATATATATATATATATATATATATATATATATATATATATATATATATATATATATATATATTCATATTTATATTTATTACCTCTTCCCTCTTGCCCAACGAATGTTATGCAATTAGGCTTAATGGATAGTAT
Organism: Palaemon carinicauda; assembly: GCF_036898095.1. Taxonomy (NCBI): domain Eukaryota; kingdom Metazoa; phylum Arthropoda; class Malacostraca; order Decapoda; family Palaemonidae; genus Palaemon; species Palaemon carinicauda. The sequence goes on along the minus strand of NC_090735.1, from coordinate 157,241,796 downwards.
TAAAACTGTAAAAGACCTCAAGGGGATAGTATTACCTCGTTTTAGTCATACCCGGACGTATTGTTTAGCCTTTCCTCATACAGTGAATAATTCAATATCCTCTAAGTTTGTGAATACAAGTAAATAGACTTCAGAATATGAAAGACTCACTAAGACCAATTAGCTCCCCTATTATATATTCTAAAGAGCTGTTAAATCAGTCCAGATTCTAATTACTCTGTTTTTTTCAAACTATCAAAATTAGGTGCATAATAGCTAAAACCTAAATGCTTTAGATTACCTCCCATTGAAACCTATTGTAATTAACTCGACAGTAGTCCTATATTGAACACAAATCAAAAGGGATTAGATATTTTATTAGCTCTTGTATTCACCTAACTGCTCTTTTTTGATTAGTTTATCTGTTACTATATTATTTTCTAAATAATTTTCTTCACTTATCGTGTGTTATTGCTAGTTCTGTTAGCAGTAAGTGGTTTATGGAAGTGTGTTGTAATTTTGGATTTATGATATTGTGGGAGAATTTAAGACATTCATTCCACTTATTACGAACTATTGATAACTCTCCCTAACATTACGTCAACCTCGGACCTTATTAATTTATTACAGATTGAGACAAAATAAATATTCATGTATTATTTTTCATAATAATTTTTCCTAAATATAAATAGAATTAAATATTAATAGATGTATTATTGATTATATCTATGGTCACCAGCTGTAATTTTAGAGCAAATAACGTCAAAATTCTTTCTATAATTTACATGGTAATTTTAATGACAGGTTCCCAGATCCAGGATTGAAGAGTTTCACTCATAATTTAAATGACATTCTTTTCAGAAAATCTGAAAACCAACAGACACTTCATCTTCAAAAAGGATCAAACTGATCATCACTAAGCAAAACGAAAGTAGCCTAGAACATAAGTTTGATTATTAACTAGTTCTCTCTCTCTCTCTCTCTCTCTCTCTCTCTCTCTCTCTCTCTCTCTCTCTCTCTCTCTCTCTCTCTCTCTCTCTCTCTCTCTCTCTCTACATGTACATATCAATTAGGCTTTTTTACTAACCATAGAATGATTAATATCACTTATACTTTAAAAAATCGAGTAAATCGTATGGAAACTGTTCGTCAGTTCTAATTTCGTTACGAATAGGAGTGATCTCAGATGACCAATTATCTTAAGTAAGAACGATTATGGGAATCTTAGATTATGAGATGTTTTTGCAAAAAATATATTCTTTAATATAATGATCCTCTATTCTAACAATAGCTGATATATATATATATATATATATATATATATATATATATATATATATATATATATATATATATATATATATATATATATATATGTATATATATATATATATATATATATATATATATATATATATATATATATATATATATATATATGTATATATATATATATGTGTGTATATATATATATATATATATATATATATATATATATATATATATATATATATATATATATATATATATATATATATATATATATATATATATATATATATATATATACATATATATATATATATATTTACGGCCATAATCATAAAAGATTATATGTATGTCGTTTTTTTACCCTTTTCTGACATTTACTAAGATATTTTTTTTATCACTGAACAAAGGTAGCATGAATATATGTAAACCTACACCGCCAGAAATTTAAGAATATTGGTAACTTCAAAGTTAACAACAAGCCATTCACTATTCCTCCAGATGTCGTTTCATCCCAAATAGTGGCAATGCAAAATGTCGATTTGGCTGTAAAAGTCTCATGCCCAAAACTTAAACAACTGAACGACGCTGTCTGTTTCCAATAGCAGTTCCCTCTCAGGTTTTCCAAAGCAATAACGAAGTTAAATGAGGTCACGTCCCGCAGTTACTGGTCATATTAAGGTTCCCTCAAACACAGAAACATAGCCATGATAACTGCAATTATTTCTAGTAATCACTTTTATGAGAATTGGATTTCATGGTGCCAACCAAACTCAGTCAGAATAAGAAAAAAGATATCATTCAGCAAATGGTTAAGAAAACGACCAAAGGAGTAGAGATTTCATCAATAATGAAATTTTAAAGACTATAACGAAATTTGTTTTTTTTAAATGTACTACTTTCTCCTCTTAGTATTCAATGGTGTCATAGGAAAAATTTAATGTTGGAATGTTCTCAATTAATTCCAGATCACGGTTT
>NC_090735.1:157234570-157237070 GCF_036898095.1 Palaemon carinicauda | reverse complement strand
GTGTATATACATATATATATTGTGTATATATATATATATATATATATATATATATATATATATATATATATATATACATATATATATATATATATATATATATATATATATATATATATATATATATATATATATATATATATACATATATATATATATATATATATATATATATATATATTGTTTATATATATATATATATATATATATATATATATATATATATATATATATATATATATATAAATATATATATATATATATATATATATATATATACTTATATTTATATGTGTATATTTATGTGTGTATATGTGTCTCATTTTTCCATCCTGACCTCAAAATCATACAAAAGTTTCTCTAAATCATCACAGTCATCTTCAATTTACGCGTGACCAATCCATCTCAAAATAGCCCTTTTACAACCATTATCATTTCCACCATACCTAAAATTATTATAATTTATAAACTAAGTTTAAATATTCTCTGTTCATATTGATCGAAATAGGTATATGAAAAGACTTTCTACGTTTATATCTTGGGCACCAGGATAGTTTTTTTTTCATTATGCTGTGTTGATTCTCGAGAATAGCATCTTTATTTTTTTTACTATTATATAACTCATTGCTACTAAAGTTTTTCTTGTATTATTTTTCTTGTAATTTTTTCGTGCAATGTTGGCTTTCTTTTAAGCACTGATCGTTTATTTTACTCTTTTCATTATTTTTGTCGTACGTTTTAGACCACTGTTGGTTTTCCTTAAAGCGCTAATTGATTATTCAGTTCTTTCCATTATCTCTGACGTAATTTTTTAAAAGTAATGTTGGTTTTCCTTTATGCACTGATTGTTTATATCGTTCTTTTGATTGTTTCTGTCGTAATTTTTGAGAGCAATTTTTATTTTTCATGTAGGTCGGGTTCCATTCGGTTCGAAGAAGCAGCTAATAAATAACAGAAATGTTCTAAGTGAGCAGACACAACCTTAGGACCGACATTCTTCTTATGGACCGAGAGGATAATTTCTTTTCCTGATCAAAAGGTCTGGACTGCGCATAAGTACTCATACATAATCTGTGCATTTACTCTAGCAACTTCTAGCCCGATAGACATCGATAACTCAGGGAGGGTATACAATTAACTAAGCTCGATGGACGATGGTGGGTTAACATAACTAGTCATTATTTCTGGGTAATCATCTATGAAGGCTTGGTCATTTTTACGTTAACTGGCTTTCATCTTCTTTGTATGAAGTTTAACAATAACACATTTGGTTTCATCTTGTATTTTTGTCTATAAAAATTTAACTTTGACGACAGAAACAATAAACGTAAGAACACTGCTGAAATGTGGACTAGTTAGGAGGGATATGTTAGATTTGTTTTAGGGTCATGGGTAGAACGAGGGCTTGTAAGTTGAACTATGGGCCCAGTCTCAGTCTTCTTGGAGCCACCAGTTAAAAACTTCTCATGGCCACCAGCCTAAACTTCTGCTATTGTAAAAGCAGGTTATCTTCCATTACGGGTCAAGTAGAAGGGACATCGGAGGGAGTGGAATAAATCCGTCAAGAGATTGGCTGTGTAAAACTATGAGGCCCACATTGAAAAATCATCTTTGGCGATGAAGATCAAAGAGTTGGTCGGTCCTGAAAATGGAGGAGTGTACTGGGTAGATTCTGCCAAGAGGGAGAGTGGAGAGATATAAAGGGTATGAAAATACAGGGTTATTGAAAAAAAATCTAAAGATCGTTAATGAATTTACATACTTAGGGCAGACACTAAGTATTTCCCAAGTACATTAGACTGGATTAAAAAAACATAACCATAGGAGAAAAAGATTCTGGTAATCAAAATGAAATTATGAAAAGTCAGATGTCCCATTCTCTAAAAATTATAGTATATCATCAGATGGTCCTACCAGTATTAACTTATGCATCCGAAACTTGGAGACTTACCAAAAGCCCGAGCATATATGTTTTTTACAACTCAAAAACCTATGGAAAGAATACTGATGGGAATAGCACCATGAGACAGAAAAAAGGAGCAACATAGATACTACAGTAAAAAAAAAGTAAATGGTGTTCTAACAACATGTAAGAAAAAGATATGGACAACGTCAAGACGTGTATTGATTGAGAGGGATACATAACTAATTGACATTACGAATAACAGAATGGGTCCCTAGGGATTGCTAAGGAAGAAGGGAAATGATGAGAAGAAAGTAGCCTTAGAATACTCATTTGTAAGCTATATTTAAAAAAAGATAATGATAAGTATTCAATAAGATTATTTTCTTTAAGAAAAATATATCTAAAAGATCCAATAATAGAAAGAGTTTTATTGTTTATTGTTTATTGTTGAAAATTAATATCTTATACTTTTTTGGTAACTGTATCTAAAAAATTTGAAATTCTAGTACCACGATTTTTATGTGGGTTTAAGTATTTCCTAAAAATTACATCTTCTACTGTATTTTATAAACATAATAAAAAAAAAAGTGGCAA
>NC_090735.1:157224570-157227070 GCF_036898095.1 Palaemon carinicauda | reverse complement strand
CTTTAATATTTCAAGTAAGAAGTCCTTATTCGAATATCTTTTCCTTACAATTTGAATATCGAATTCACCGATAAATATGATCTATCTTGCTTTATGTATATGGATATCTTAGTACTTTTGCACTTACAGTATATAGTAAATACGTTACAAGCTGTTTTAATATTACCTCAGGCTACCTCCAAGTTCTTATTTTCACATATCTTATAAAGAAGATAACTTCTCTCTCTTATATGAATAGAAATGTTCAAAACGTTCAGTTTTCAGAAAATTATCATTGCACTAAATAGGTAAATACATTGTTCTTAAGAACTGACATTAAGGAAAGCTGAAAAATATTTTCAAGAAATTGACCGTCAATTAACACACAGCAAGTTGTAAAATGCCAACGAACGAGCCAAATTAAGTACCATTGTGAAGGCTCTGTGTTTTCGTAATCCCTAAAATGCAGTGAGTCATGAACACGACATCCCAGAAGGCAATGATATCTCCAACAGAAGAGGAAGGCCCAGAAAGACTAGAAAAGGATCCAACTTCATTAAATACAGGTTTCCATAACGTCCCAGACGATTCTTATTTGTCCATATTATTTTTCGAGAGAAAGAAGGGGACGAAGATATGAAAAGGGAATAAAGAAAATGAGGAATAATTTGTCTGAAATAATGTATTATTATGAAATATAAGGATGCAATAAAAAGGGATGATATTTTTCTAAAAGAAAAGATGACAGACAAAAACGATTAAATGAAAGAAGTAAATGATATAGGTTTTATGCGAATAAGAAAAAAAATAGTAGGAAGAGAAAAAAAAAGAAATATATTTCAATTAAGATAAGAAAATATTAGTTTCCATAAAAACATATAATAGCTCTGTTACAGACATATTCAAGAAAGGAAACAGTTCTCTTAGTATAGAACTTTCTAAAACCTGCAGTTTTCATAAATTGTTAATCAGTCGAAAACGTTTAAATTAATTAATACCTATGCAAATAGTAGTACTCATTTTCCACATCTTAAATTCTGATAGTGTATTTGACCATACTGTGTGCCGCAAAACATAAATACAATCTCGTTAGCAAGGAACATTGGTCGATTCTAACCTAGGGTTAAGGTAGTGTATTGGACCCTGACGGGAATTATGTCTGGAAGTTCGAGCCCCTTAAAAGCCCGATAGTTTTCAATAAAGTCTATAACATTATTATCTTTAAGAGCTAGGAATTGGGAATTAGGGAAACTTCATAATTATGCTTGTTGTGTCACCCTTATCTATTGTCTGTCAGCCTCTGGTCTCCGCTGGGGAGGGCAGGTGGTTTGTGCGCTGTTCATATATGAATGTGAAATCATATTCTGTTGAATCATCTGCTTTTTGTGTGTAACCTTTCAATCTTTACTGCCATAAGTTCACCTAATGGTAAGTGGGTATCAGTGTTCGACGATGCCATGAAAAAAAGTGGTATATGGTTGATAAAGATTTTTTATAAATAGGTCCTGTTTTAGTGAGTAGACATTTTTCTATCAAGTAAGGCCCAGAATAACCTTGGAAACTCACGTGAAAAGCTTCATAAACTGAAATTCCATAAAAATATTAAGAAAAATAATTGTCGTATATTATTCCAAAAATTTCTTCCATAAAAATGTTAAACAACAAGTAGATAAACTCACCTGATTTATGATAATAAGCCACTATATAATATCTTTAAAAGCCAAAAAAGGAGCTGGGAGGAAAGCTTAGGTCTTATTTTGCAATAGACCATCAAAGGAAACAATAATAATCTAGGAATTTATCATTTTCTTTTTAATGAAAGGCAAATCCCATTTTTTTATGTTTTTCTACTAACCAGTTTCCCATTTTATTTGACCCTTCTTTTCATTTGTACAGCTGTATTTATAAAGAATTTTAGATCTTGGTAAGACCTTTCTATAGAGCATAGAATGACATCAATGATGATGCGATCAACAGAAGAGGATCATTTTTACTTAGTCTATGAATTCCAGCCTACTTTTATGAAAGCCTTTGAGAAATATCCTTGATTTGCATTCCGTGGGTCGGGAGAATGAGCCCAATTCGAGCCCGATAATTTCTAGTAGTGTGTACAATCTTACTTTTCTTGTGATCTAGGCATATGAGATTTGTGGGAATTCATAGGTCTGACTTCTGAGTCCTAAGTAGACATTGCCTGGTATTTCCTGTTGGTCCCATTTTGTGTTGCCCTGTGGAACATTGGTCTTTCACTTTCCTCTGCTGCTTATAAGTGACCTTTAAACATTTTATCTTAATTAGTCCACACAGCAGAAAATTGGTACCAACACATGGGAGGCCGTGAAGGAAATGGGCGTCTAGCCAATATAACCCTTCGTAAAATCTTATTTTATAATGGATGAATTTTTATTAAAAAAGAAAAAAAATATCCTTTGATGTTCATTCAAGCTCTCTTGTAAAGATGCATAAAAGGGGATATCATTGAAAAAAAAATAATTAAAAAAAAAAAAAAAATAAAAAATGA
>NC_090735.1:157199570-157212070 GCF_036898095.1 Palaemon carinicauda | reverse complement strand
AGAACACATTGTTATCATCGAGTTTATTTAAAACATACCAAAAGAAGAAATGAGGTCTGTTCAAATAACAACAACAGCAAAGAAAAAAAAATTCTACTCATCAACTCGAGGGAAGTCATGTATGCAGGGGTAAGGAGGAACACTTTTGAAAACTATCTCTTCAAGCACCAAATGTATGTGTGCCTGATGGTGTTCAGACACTGCCCCATTAATAATGCTTTGTATCACAACTTTGTTTGATTTAACCATCTTTACACGGTACGGACCAAAATATGTTGGCTCTAGTTTGTTTTTCCTAGGTTGTAATCGTTTCAAATTCACATGATCGTCCACAAATGCTTTTACCGGTGCGGCTTTGGAGCGACCATCATACTTTGAGCTGTGATTTTCATTAGCTCTTTTCAAAAACTTTTCATTGGTGTTCATTGCTCTCCTCAATAGATTTCATAAATATACACGGTATTGCTCAGTTGAATAATTTGGCAATTGTTGCATATTAATGAGTACTGTATATGTATAATAGTTAGAATAGTAATATTACATGTTTAAAACAAATGACGTAATATGTCATGTTGGTTGGAAGAGCTAACCGTGAGATTTGCTATGGTCAACTCAAATTGTAAGCAGGATGTAAGATGCTGAGTTGCCATTCTTTCTTAGTGTCAACACATTGTCTCTTCGTGTGAAAGTTTGTGACGTCACCGGATGCAGGTGTCTTCCGATTCCGTCACTTAGCCAAATTAAAGCAAGTGTACGATATTTGGGATATCAGTAATTTATTCAGTTCATATCTAAACTTCACCAGAATTGGTCATGTGGACCAACACAGCTTCCTCCAGTGATGGAGATGTTTAACTCAGTTGTTTATTCACAATAAAACTTAAAAACCACTAAGATGTGTTCAATAAACCATTTAAATACATCTGAAAACAACTCATACTCAAATGTGTGCTTAAGACAGTAGCACACCAATAAATGGTGGCAGCGGTTAAACTCTAAGACAGCGATTAAACTCTAAGAATTAGAGAAATATCTTCAAGACTTCAAAATAAATAGCTGTAAAACCAGAGATATATCTTCAAGACTTCAACATAAAAGCTGTAAAACCAGAGAATGATCTTCAAGACTTCAAAATAAAAGCTGTAATACCTGATAAAGATCTTCAAGAACTCCAAACTATCTACAAGAATCTACAATTTTGACTAAGTCCAACGGAAATGCTAACACCAACATATGTTAGTATACAAATAGAATCTTCAATCAACATCCTAGGAAACCCAAGGACTGGCATTCAACTATTGCAAAACATATCCAGGAAGAACTACATTCTACAAGAAACTAGAACGAGACATCGCTAACAAAACATCAAGAGAGAGAGAGAGAGAGAGAGAGAGAGACGACGAGTCGACTTCATATAAAGCTAAGTACAGAGATTTTGTATTCATTTCAGTTTGGGCAGTGAAGTGTAGTTATCACAAGTCGTTAGTCAATTATTACTGGGGTGAGTGAATTCCTAAACTTTGTTATAAGAAACTCCGAATTCTCATTTAGAATTTTTCTTTCTTTGTGCTAATTCCTTTTTCTTTCATAAACTCTTGGGGGGAAATGTATTGGGATTAGTAACATTGTTGGGGGAATTTTATTATACATATGCGTTTACGCAGTGGGCGTCTGTACTCATATAGATATTTTGATAGGATTGAAAGGGGTCAAAGAGATAGAAAAAAAAAGAATACAGCAGTCATGGCTCCTCCTGTCAGCCCTACCCCTGGACCTAGTGGTGTAGGCCAGGCTAATCCTCCTCCAATTGTGACGCTTGTAAATGCCAGGTCAGCAATCCTTCCTTTTCAAGGCCGTGTCAACGGGTTCTTGCCACAAAATGTGGAGTCATGGATTTCATCCGTTGATGCCCATTTAAATGCCAAACAAATCGTAGATCCTTTTGTACAATTACAAGAAGCTAAAAGTTTTATAGATTTTTCTAAGGGGGATGCGAGTGCGTATTTAAGAGGTGTTTCATTTCAGGAAGCAGTTACTTGGGATGATTTCAAAGTTAGGTTACGCGCGATCTATGGGGGTGAGGAAGCTTTGGATGTAGTGTTAACGTTACGAAATACACTTAATCAAGCCACTATGAATCGGCTTAATGTTGTTGAGAGAGCAGCTCTCATAGCTGATAGGCTTAACGAATATCAGGACATTTTAGGTAATTCCACTTGGGTTACTAACGATAATATCTCCGTGAAAGATTTTTTACGATTAATGTATTTAACTTGCATGACACTTATGTTGCCTGAAGCTTTAGTGCGGTGCTTTGATAAGAAGTTAATGCCTGCAAGTACGGAATTGGATGTCTATAAACAGATAAAGAAACACATGTCCAAGTGTCCAGATCTCGATCCCGTGTTAACTCAAGTTTTTGCTAAGAATGAAACAAAACCACAAACAGTGAACGTAATTAACAATCCAGTAGCGGGAGTGACGTGTTACAACTGCAAACGTCAAGGTCACATAAGCGCAGACTGTAGAACGAAATTTTGTTCAGTTCACAACACAGGATCACATTCTTATAGTCAATGTTACTCGCGTAAGACACAACAATATCCTAGAAATACACAGTCAATTCCACAGTCAGTTCCATATGGAAATAAAAAGAAAAATCCTCATTTTAACAATAAAAAGAAACAACAAAATGTCAATGCAGTTCAGAGTCCGAAACAAACAAACACTTCTTCAAATATCGCTGAGCCTGGGCCGTCAAACCAGACCTCGCAAAGTCAGCCTAATTTTCAGAATGTGCAGAGCAAAGCAAATACCACATAGTTAACTCTAGAGGGGAAGAGAGTGATGTTGGGTCAAGGTCATTTATGTCAACATCAATAGTATTGAATAATCAATTTAATGTTTTATCAGATAATTGTGAGACAATAGATTTTCCTATGAAACACACGGCCGAATTAAGTAAAACAGTGCATGCTCCCGTAGATTTGCAACGAATTCATACAATAATAAGCCAAAATGAGTTACGGCCAACCTTATATGCTGTAAATTTAGAACACAAATCCTTTACGTTATTTTTTGACTCTGGTAGTCCACGTAATATTATGGATTTGAAGACGCATCATTTGTTGTTTTCGAACTTTCCGATTGAAAAATCAGGAATCAGACTTTCAGGTATAGGAAATAATGAATTAAACGTCATAGGCATAACTCATGTTCAGTTCAGAGTCGGTAATCGCACGTTTGCCGATACATTTGTTGTTGTGAAAAACATTAATATGTATCCAGCTGTAATTATAGGATACCCATCTATGGGAAATCAAAACATTATCTTAGCTCCTGCAAAGCACGGCGTGTATATCAAAGGGAAATTCTATAAGTCTTCTAATACTTTAAAGTCAGTTTTGGATAAAAAGGAGACGACAAATGTAACCGTAACGTACGTTGAAGAACCAATAACTTGTCTCACTAATAAAGAAATAATATACGCGACCCAGCAGAATTCTCGTTCACCAGTAATATCATCTTGCACGCAATATATCGAACCAAACATACCTTCGAATTTAATAGTGCAAATAAAGAAAACACTACCGGGATCTGAAATATTAATCCTTTCCGATACTTTGAAAACCAACGGATTGTCTGTCACACAAGCTATTTATACAGTAGGCTCACATCAGCAATGTAATATCGAAGTCTGTAATCATTTAAATAACACTTTAGTAATTCACAAAAATCAACATATCTTGGATGTAGAAGTTTATAAACATCGTATTCTTACCGTTGCTGAAATCAATCACTCTCAATCAGTTGCGGATGAATCCCTTTTACGATCTATTAAAAATAAAATCAGTAAGGACATTCAAGACGAAGAAATTCAGCATAAAATTTTTGAACTTTTAACTAAATATCAAGATGTCTTTTCCACTACGGATGGATCCTTAGGAAAAACAGATGTGATCGAGCATCAAATAAGGTTAAAAGACAAACAGAAAATTATATATGTACCCTCGTACAGACTCCCTATGAAATTCCAGAATGAAATAAATGATGAAGTAGGTAAAATGTTAGAGGAAGGAGTCATTAGAAAATCAAATAGCCCTTATAATTTTCCTTTGATAGTTGTACCGAAAAAAGATCGAACATGGCGTATCTGCGTCGACTTTCGTCGTCTAAACGAGGAAACGATCCCTGATCGATTCCCAGTGCCATGTACTGACGATATTTTGTCTTTGTTAGGTCAGAATAAATATTTTACCAGCTTGGACTTACTTAAAGGCTTTCACCAGATATCATTAGAAGAAGATAGTATCCCATACACAGCCTTCAGCACAGCCAGGGGACATTATGAATTTTTACGGATGCCTTTTGGTTTACGTTGTGCTCCTATAACATTTACAAGAATGATTAACATAGTGTTTGGAGACTTGTTAGGGGATATATTGCATGCCTATATGGATGATCTTGTAATCTTTTCCAACACCTTAGAGGAACATCTACGTAAGTTAGAACTAGTACTACAGAGATTAAGACAACATAACTTAAGGGTAAAGATTAGTAAGTGTGAATTTTTCAAAACAGAATTAATATATTTGGGTTTCATGGTGTCAAGCCAAGGTCTTAAAGTAGTCCATGATAAGGTGTCGGCTATACGTAATTTTCCCATACCTACTAATGTCAAGGGAATACAGCAATTTCTGGGTTGTAGTGGATATTACAGGCGTTTTATACGCAACTATTCAATAATAGCCGCTCCTTTAACTGATCTTACGAAGAAGGGCGTAGATTTCATATGGTCTGAGCAACATCAACAGGCGTTTAATACTTTGAAAGATGAACTGTGTAGTTCTCCTATCTTAAAATTTCCTGACTTCGGTAAGGAATTCTTCATTGCAACAGACGCCTCAGACTTAGGAGTAGGAGGGGTATTGCTTCAGCAATATGATAAACAGTTTTTCCCGATAGCTTTCTATTCTCGAAAATTGAGAACTTCCGAAAGTAAGTATGCAGTAATAGACAAGGAAGGACTAGCTATTGTTAATTCGCTAGTGCATTTTAAGTTCATAATTTACGGTTATCCCGTTAAGGTTCTTACTGACCATAAACCACTAACAGAGTTCTTTAAAGGCTTCAATCACAGCCCTAAACGAACTCGGTGGCATTTAATCATTCAAGATTTTGGCGCAAGAATCGGGTATTTACCTGGGAAAGCAAATATCATTGCGGATGCATTATCACGCAACCCCGTGTCATCTTGTACGGAGTCTTTAGCTGAATTAATAGATATATCAACATCCATGCCTATTGTAAAAACAATATCTGAACAAGAAGATTTAGGCTGGAGTGCTGAATTGTTACAGACTGAGCAAAGAAAAGATCAGAAAATAGAAACAATTAAAAATGCTTTGAAAGGCAATCATAAAGAAAAAGAATATAAAGTATAAGCAGCAGAATTATGTAATCAAAGATAATATTCTGTGTAGGACTGTGACAAGGAAAACCCGCAATACACCACATGTAACTAACGACCAGGTAGTAGTACCAAACTCACTTGTTTCCACTGTCCTGAATTGGTTGCATTCAAATCCATTACATGGACACCCTGGGTTCTCATTAATGTCACAGAAAGCCAAATCATTGTTTTATTGGCATACAATGCTTACAGATATAAAAAGACACATAGCTAATTGTCGCACATGTCAGGAAAACAAAGGGCATACGAAAACACCTGTCAGCTTAGGAGCTTATCCTGTTCCCAATCAACCCTTTGAAAGAATACATTTAGATTTGTTAACAGGATTTTACGAGTCAGACAGAGGAAATAAGCACCTCTTAGTAATTATAGATGCTTTAACTCGATATACAGAACTAATAGCGCTTAAAACTAAAACTGCGATTGAATGCGCTAGGAAGTTTTACGAGTGTTACATTTGTAAACATGGAATTCCACACATGATAATCTCAGACTCGGGTGGTGAATTTAATAATCACTTTCTTACCTCATTGTGTGAATTCCTCAACATAAAGAAGGTTAATACCATGATATATCACCCAGAGTCGAATGGGCTAGTGGAAAGAGCAAATAGGAAGATATTAAATATATTAAGGGTAACACTAGGGGGATCAGACCCCAACTGGGATATTGCAATACCGGCGGCACTGAGTACTCTGAATCATTCATATCATATATCAATTAAAATGTCACCGCATGAAGCATTGTATGGTACCCCAGTTAGAACGCCTTTCCATGTATTAACGCCTACAACTAATCTATCAAATCCTTTAAAAGAATGTATAAATGCAAGTATAAGTCGATATGGTATCCTTCGAAAGAATTTAGAAGAATCACAAATCATAATGAAAAGGAATCATGATAAAATAGCGAAACCAACTAAAACATATACCGTGGGTGATAACATCTATGTTCAAATCAATGTCAGAAAAGGGCTCAACTATAAACTAACACCTAAGTTTGAAGGCCCATTTAACATTTTGGAAACATTAACGGCCAATAGGTTTAGAATTCAAAACATAGCCCAACCCACGGATGAGAGAATAGTACCATTGTCTCACATAAGAAATTAAAAAGAAAAGTGAGGAAAAATTTTAATTTTTGTGACTAAAAGTTTTCTTTTAAATACAGGAGTAATTACATATGTTTTTTCTCGTTACAGGTTTCCAAGATGAATTTTTTGTTGTTGGGAGTGATATTGTTCGCTCAGACATTTTTTTCGTATGGGATGAGTTCTAAGACTAAGAATATATATTTTAAATATGGCAATATAGTTGAAAGACAAGAAGACATTTTTATTACATCAACCAACGTAATTGTCGAAGTGCATATGTAAGCAATTTTTCTTCAAGAGAATGATGTCACTAGCTTAAGAACCGCCATTTCAAGGTTTTCTGCATCATTGGATGAGTTGCATAGGAGACATTTTCATTTGACTACTAAGAGTTTGCTTGGATCAACATTAAAAGTTGCAGAGATGCTATCTGATGACTTGAAAAATAAGACTGGAGAGACAGGATCTTTGGCTTATGACCTTTTGATGTGGACTGTAGGACACGAACAAAAAGAAAGACGGAATCCGTTCATTTATGCTGCATTAAGCATCTTTGGGTCTGTTGCAAGTTTAGGTTTAGGACTTTCCAATCGTCTTAAAATTAGTAATCAAAATAAGAAAATTGAGTTCTTGACTCATAAAGATGAATTGATTATGTCAGAACTAAGGGATCAGTTAGCTTCAATCAATAAAATTATGGATTTGTTAAATGAACATTCAGATAATATCGTTCAAATTATGGAAGTACAGGATTTGTTAGCAACATTAACGTATTATGATTCAAAGATAGATCACATACATAACAGAATTGCACATTTCATTGAGAAATCCAAGGATTATGTAGAAGCTATCACGTTAGCAACTAAAGGTGTATTGTCGCCCCATTTGTTGCCTATACGTTACTTAAAATTAGTTCTGGAGAACACTAGGGATAAACTAGGCTATGTTCCTTTGTTAGACGAACATAGGTTAGAATTTTATTACAGCCTAGTTACAGTAAACGTAGATAGTAACAAGATTAGGATTACAATTCCCTTTGATTCTTCTGATGCCTGGCAATCTTACAGGATATCACCATTTCCGACTTTCATGACGAATCACTCAAATCCAGTAATATCCAGTTTGACAGGACACGTATTGATTTCCCCAGACAAGGAAACATATACGGTCATTAAAGACTTAAATCAATTAACTCACTGTTCAGACGCAATGGATAGAAAAATATGTACAGCTGACTCATTTGAATTCCGTAAAAACTTGATGGATTCATGCGAGTTAGGTATAGTGCTAGACGGTGCTCTCTCCCATACAAGTGAAAATTGTCTGGATAAGCTTTATCCCTTTGACAATAAAGAATTCAATTGCAGACTAAATAATGGCTCGTGGATACGATACGACAAGGACGGCTTCAATGTATCATGCCCTGACGGATCCACATCCTTCAACAACATCTTCGTCGCAGCAGATGGCTGTATCGGGACTTCCCCGAATTCCATGGTGACTGGCCTACGGACAATCATCAGAGAACGAGCTTACTTCGCGAACTTCACGTGGACCTCTACAATGCCCGCACTTCCTCTCCCCTATAAAGGAAGTGTGGCAAAACGCTTAATGAAACTTACCGAAAAGGACCACCTGTCACCGACTTACAAAGAGATTCTTCACCCTATATTACTAGCTGGTTTTTGTGTAACGGTGTTAATTTTTATCGCCGTGAACATCCTTGTTTGGCGTAGGTTACGGCACAGCAAGCAGCTACAAAGGAACGAGTTGAATAGCCCTGACAATACCCCCTACCTGATCCAATTCAAAGCTGTATGAGTGGCCACCTCATTCGCTAAGGGAGTAATTTGTCAGGATGATGTTTGTATGAAAAGCTGATTAGTACGCTAGTAATATGTAATTAAAGAAATTCTCTACATTTGCATTGTTAAAAATACATTTAAAATAACATTTAAAAAAATAAATAAAATAAAAAAGGATATAAATCATTTTTTTTCTCTCGGCATCTAATAAAAATATATAAGCCGGAATGTTAAAAAAGAAAAGAGAAAAAAAAGAAAAAAAAAATATAAGATATATAACAGAATCTATGGGCATCTAATAAAATGTATCAGCCCTATATATAAATATATATATATATATATATATATATATATATATATATATATATATATATGTACGAAACCGTGGTACGTGTACGTACCAGGAATTCGTATTTGTGCACTAAAAATTGAGTATCTTGTTTCTGACAAAGGTAACAATTATTCTTTATCAAGTTACCGAATCATTTGTAAGTCAGAATTTATTTTGTTTTTTGGTACCATGTAATCATTTGCTAGCAATGTACCATATATATGATCTTGGTTTTATCATGCATTTTTCTTTTTGCTTTGGTAATATCTTTTTTGTGTGCATTATTGTTATTATTTTTGATGTGCCTATTTGGACATTCGTCCTCAGTTGGATATAGCTATTTTTGAACAAAGAATGATACGTATGTCCAGTCACACCTAATAACCATGTTTCGGCTTGTTGTTAAATTTTTGTAAAAAAAAATTGAGATAGCTGGCCGAGCTTATGTAATAGTTAGAATAGTAATATTACATGTTTAAAACAAATGACGTAATATGTCATGTTGGTTGGAAGAGCTAACCGTGAGATTTGCTATGGTCAACTCAAATTGTAAGCAGGATGTAAGATGTTGAGTTGCCATTCTTTCTTAGTGTCAACACATTGTCTCTTCGTGTGAAAGTTTGTGACGTCACCGGATGCAGGTGTCTTCCGATTCCGTCACTTAGCCAAATTAAAGCAAGTGTACGATATTTGGGATATCAGTAATTTATTCAGTTCATATCTAAACTTCACCAGAATTGGTCATGTGGACCAACACAGCTTCCTCCAGTGATGGAGATGTTTAACTCAGTTGTTTATTCACAATAAAACTTAAAAACCACTAAGATGTGTTCAATAAACCATTTAAATACATCTGAAAACAACTCATACTCAAATGTGTGCTTAAGACAGTAGCACACCAATATATGGTATCACAAGATCCTGTCCATACACTAAAAAGAAAGGGGTGTCCCTGAGTGGATCATTATATGCAATGTTCAAAGCTAGCTCAGCTGTAGGAAGCATGGCGTGCCAATGAAGGGGGTCCTCCGCCACTATGTAATGTAAAATTTGCACTACCTCCCTATTATGCGATTCCATTAATCCATTTGCTGAAGGCCTCTATGCGGTCACAGAAAAGTGTTAAATTTTCATCAAGTTCGTGACTGATTTCACCACCTTATTTATAAACGTAAGACCATTATCACTTATAAAAATTTTCGGGCAACCAAACCTAGTTATGAAAGAGCACAGTGCCTGGGCTAATGAATTTGCCGATTTATCCAACATTGCGTAAGTATGAGTGTACCGGGTAAATGCATCCACAAATACACATATATACTTATGTTGTGTTAACCCAGTAGTAAATGGTCCTACTATATCCATATGCATTCTATAAATTTTAATCGGAACCACAGGCCACTTTCTGGCTTTCGGTACAGTGTTTTTATTTTCTTTGAGACAGTTAAAAGCATGACAACCTTTTATATAATTCTTTATAGATTTTTTTCATTCCTAACCAAAAGAATGATTCACGTACTCTCCTTAATGTTCTATCAATCCCTAAATGCCCTGCATACGGACTTGCATGTACAATGTGGATGGCTCGTTTAATTAAAGAGGCAGGAAGAACTACCCGTGCACAAAATTCCTTTCCATCGTTCTCTTAGTACAATATAAAATATAATTTCCAAAAAAAAAAAAAATTCTCACGAGGC
Organism: Palaemon carinicauda; assembly: GCF_036898095.1. Taxonomy (NCBI): domain Eukaryota; kingdom Metazoa; phylum Arthropoda; class Malacostraca; order Decapoda; family Palaemonidae; genus Palaemon; species Palaemon carinicauda. The sequence goes on along the minus strand of NC_090735.1, from coordinate 157,201,671 downwards.
ACATTCAGAAATGACGGATAACTCTCCGATTCCCCTTTAATCACTGCTTGCATTATTTCCATCCATTCCTCTTTTTTCTGTCCCTCTCAGACTTCTTTTATGTCCCAACCTCCCAAGTCAGTCAAACCTGCATCATCAGGGCATTCATTCTGGACACCCTTGGTCATGTCCTCGGTAACCCATATATATTCACTTTCGCTGCTCGTATCTCTCTCTCTCTCTCTCTCTCTCTCTCTCTCTCTCTCTCTCTCTCTCTCTCTCTCTCTCTCTCTCTCTCTCTCTCCGTCTTCTGCATACGCATCGGGAGAACCCTTATCCCGTTCCCTATTTTCTCTATTATGATGGGGGTCTCCAATATCTTGATTACCTTCTTCGTTTCTCTTTTGTGCCCTAGTTGTTAATCCTATTACTGCACCTCTATGAGGTTTCTCTTTTGTGCCCTAGTTGTTAATCCTATTACTGCACCTCTATGAGGTTTCTCTTTTGTGCCCTAGTTGTTAATCCTATTACTGCACCTCTATGGGGTGAAAACCCTTTATATTAAACTCTAAAAATCTCTCAATCCATCTCGCTTGTCGAGAGGTCAAATCATTTTTGTAATACAAACCACGTAAGGGGCGATGATCAAAATGCAACTTAATCGATTGAACTGATAAAAAGAACCCAAAGACTAGCCAAAGCCTCTCGATCAAATGTACAATAATTCTTTTCTGCCCCTTGTAACGTCTGGGAAGCAAAACCAAGGAGTCGCTCTTTGCCTTTGTCATCTCGTTGAGAAACTACACCACCAATAGCTACGCTACTCGTATCTGTTGTCACTAAAAATGGGCGATAACGCCCTTTCTACTCCCTCTCCCCAATTTATTACTTTTTGTTTCTTTAAAGCATCTAAGGGTCACGCTATCTCTCCAAAATCTCTTATGAATTTACAGTAATACCCAGCAAGTCCTAGGGATCCAGCTACTCCCTTAGAGTTACGTGGCCTGGGGAAATCGCTAATAGCTGCTACTTTACTGGAGCAGAGTTGGATACCTTCTGGGGTTATTATGTGACCTAAAAATTTGACCTGTTTACAGAAAAGTTTTCACTTTGGCAAATTTATTTTCATACCATTATGTCACAATGCTTTTAAAATTTTATGACTATTATTATTATGTTCATCGGCAATTTTCCCTGTAATTATGATATCATCTAAATAAACAAGAACATTATGGCCAATTAAGGGCGACAAAACCACCATCATCAATCTTGAAAAATGACCTGGAGCCTTTTTAACACCGAAGGAAGAAAATTAAACTGAAATAATTGATCGTTAGCTATAAATGCCGTTTTACATTTACTGTCTTCCTGAATGGGTACTTGATAGTATCCAGATTTTAAATCAACAGTTGTAAAATATTTGCTATCCCGTACTTCCACAAGTAATTCTTCGATCGAGGGCAATGGAAATGCATTATCCTTAGTGACTGCATTCAATTTCCAATAATCAACACCGAATCTTACCGAACCATCGTTTTTCCTAACAGCTACAATTGGAGAAGCCCTTAATTTATTGATTTCCCTTTCTATCTCTCCTTGGAAATGAATGGGTACCTTATAATGCCTGGATATGATCAGCTCCGCCTGCCCAGTTTCAATGCTAAAGGGAAATCGATTAATCATCCCGGGTGGCTCATCTCCAATTGCAATTACATCAAAATAACTATTGACATATCACTAACTACAGGCTGATATTCTAAGGGAAATAATTTTCGCGCTTGCATAATCACAAATTGAGTGATTGCGTCTGTGCGGGCTGGAGTTGTGGCTCCCAGCATCCCATTATAAGCACTTCCACATAACTCTGATTCACACACAGAATCACTTCGTAAAACAACTCTTTTATTTGACAAATTAAATATCGTTATATCAGCTCTGTTCTCTTTTATTTCCGTTAAGCCCTCTAAAACCATATGGGCAAAATTGTCATGAGGTTTAACAATGACCTTCGTTCCTTCCGCAAGAAGGTGACATGGGGTCACAGATATGCTCGTAAGAGTCTAGGAAGACAACACTTCTCTCTCAGGTACAGCTGTTACCCTACTTAAATGTCTCTCCAAGC
>NC_090735.1:157189570-157192070 GCF_036898095.1 Palaemon carinicauda | reverse complement strand
TAGAGAGTAGAGGTCCCATTTTTGTTTACGTTTCTTTGTTGATGTCGGCTACCCCCCAAAATTGGGGGAACTGCCATGGTATATGTATGTATGTATGATTTAATCAACGATATTCACTGGTTACATTAATAAATAGAAGATGACTGGTGGGATATTGGTAATGTTAAAGAGAAGACGATCATTAGTGAAGGACAAGTAAAATAATGTTGGTACGGTCAGCATCTTCAAAGAGGAAGGATTTATGAGATGGAAAACTAGAAGGAGCAATGAAAAACTCTTAAAAAAGGTGAAAGTGGAAAATCCTGAAAATCTTTCTGTTTTGAGATGGCTGACGTCAGCGTACTAAAAAGGATCAAATTATTTGAAGTGGATATATAAGAATTTCTGTCTTTGACTTTCTCTCTGATTGCTATATAAGGGAAATATATAAAACATATAAATGGTTTCCGTAAGATATATATATATATATATATATATATATATATATATATATATATATATATATATATATATATATATATATATATATATATATATATATATATATATATATATATATATATATATATATATATATATATATATACATATCTATATATCCTTATTATCCACTTTTGCTTGTCCACTGCACACTGTGGTACAAAAGCATCAGACATGTCCTTCCACCGCCGTATCTAAGATCTTCCTATGCCATTTTACTCCAAAAAATTTTCTTTGCTTGTTAATCCATTGTCTTCTTTTTCTTCCTCTAATTCGTTTCTAATTGCTAAGGACCCATTCAATTATTCTTAATGTTTGTCTCTCATTTGTTCCTCTTATTTTATACCCTACCAATGTACATTTCTTTTTCTTTCGTATTGATAGAATAACCTATACTTTTTTGCTCTCGTATCAATGCTTTTCCTTTTCCATCGCTTGATATTATTTCCATAATTATTCTTTTTATTGTTTTTTGAGTCATAATCATCTTATTTCCTAAGCCTTTATTAAGGCTTAAAGTTTCTGATACATAAATTTATAATGGTCAGACCATCTGATCAAATGCTTTTCTTTTTTGAATAAGTGTCATTTTACTTTTCATAATCTAAATTTCTTTACCAAAAGCTCTCCATCCAATACTTATAATTTTTTTTTTTTGGAGGGGTCTCATGTCCCTCATGTATATTCATTAACAATCAATAAAAGTTCGTCCATAACCATTGTTCGTTGTCTCTCTGCATTTCATTGAACATTATATATCTTAGTTTTAGTAATATCCATTTTAAGCTTACATTTTGGCTTTATCTGCACAAATCTTCAATCATCTTTTGAAATTCCTTCCATGTTTTACTAAATAGAATTATATCATCTGGTCATTAATTTTCATTCCTACATATACCGAACCTAAATTCTTAAACACTTCCTTTAAGCATGCTATGAATATTTCAGGATAGATTGGGTCTCCCCAGCTAATCCCTATATCAATCAGAAATTTTTCACCATCTTTATGTAGTTTTTGGATTTTTGTAATTTTCAAATAAATATCTTCAAGTGTTCTAATATGTTTTAATTTATGCCTTTTCTTTCATGTGCTTTCATTACTGTAGAAGTATTGGCACAATCAAATCTTTCTCGTAGTCGATAAATGCCTAACATAGTAGGTTGTCATACTCTGTATAATTTTCCATTAGGTGGGTAATTACATGGATCTGCTTAATTGTTGAATACCTCTTCATAAAGCCTGACTGATCTCTCGGTTTATCAAAGTATACAGATCTTTCTATATAGCCTAATGTGATGCTTTTCAATATTCTATTTATTATTAAGTCTACTTATTACACAGTATTTCTGAGTTCTTTAATGCCTCTCTTTTTGTAAATTAATATATTGATAAAGTTATTTCAAGATGTAGGTATAGAGCATTTTTGTAGGCATTTTGTGCAAAGTTTAGAGACTTATAATCTATGGAATATCGTCCATATCATATCAAACAATTAGTTTGGCAATCTTCTGTTGCTTCACCTATTCATGCCTTTTAATACTTTCTTTACTTCTACTGTTACTTTTAGTACTGGCTTAGGTGTTCCGTTATATCTATTGGCAAAGTTATTCCTTACGTAACTATTGTATAGAAATCTTCCCAAACTTTTATCGTTCAGTCTCTTTTGTTTATAATATTTCCATGTTCATCCTTCAAAGAGAATATATTTCCTAATCTTCTTTTTATTAAGTTGCTATGCATGCTTCAAGAAACCTCTCCAGTGACAATAAATTTGCAAACTAAACATAGTGAATGCTACTTCTAAGGTTTTAAAAATTAGAAAACTAGTCGAAGGAAAGCTGAGTCACTAGTGGTGTCCTAGAATAATTTTGAAATGTCCAAATACGTTATTATAAATAGTAGGGCTCTATAGAATGGTAAGCGAAAGACAAATTAAGTCATATTAAAAGTGGTACAATTATTCGCCCCTCCCCCCCCCCCCCCATTGCCGTAGCTTATCGATAATGAATATGGAAATTG
>NC_090735.1:157182070-157187070 GCF_036898095.1 Palaemon carinicauda | reverse complement strand
ATATATATATATATACATATATTATATATATATATATATATATATATATATATATATTTATATAAATATATATATATATATATATATATATATATATATATATATATATATATATATATATGTGTGTATATATATATAAATATATATATATATATATATATATATATATATATATATATATATATATATGTATGTATATATATATATATATATATATATATATATATATATATATATATATATATATATATATATATATACATATATTTACATATGCACATGATCTTATCCTCTCCTACGCCAATACATGCAGAGGGACTATGTTGAATTTTTCTAGTCGTTTATATCCTCCGCTTTTATATCAATATTTCTTCATTCATCATCTCCCACTTCATGATTCATAGTCTTCAGCTATATAAGGTGGGGTCTTCCAACTCCTTTAGAGTGTTTTGGAGCCCACATGATGAGCCCAAACCATCTCCATCCACCCCTTACCAAGATCTCATCCACATAATGGCTATCGAGTAAACTCACATTTCCATTTCTAATCCGGTCTTTCCCTATAACTCCCAATATTCATCCTAGGGGTTTTGTTTTCAAATCAACAGTCTCAGTAAGATAGTGTTTCATTGCAATACAGTATCAACGATATCACCAAACTGAGATATAGCCTGATTTTTATATGTAATTTCAGGTGTTTTGATTTCTAATTTATACTTAACATAGCTATTGTCAGATTTTTTTTTTAATCATTTAGTTCCTAAATATTTAAATGATTTCACCTCATTAATTTTTCCTCTTTCCAATGATATTTCATCTTCAGTTGCATATCCCCTTCTCGTTATCTTTGCCTTTCTTCTATTTATCTTGATCCTAATCTCATGTGATATTTCTTGCAATCTGGTGAACAAGCTCTGCAAGTACTGTGGTGTTCTGCTAATAAGGAAAACGTCATCAGCACACTCTAGGTCAGCTAAATTCCTGTTACCAGTCTAGTCCAATGCTTCCCTACCATCCCCAACTGTTTTATTCATTACAAAACCAATGAGGAGGATAAACAACATAGGTGAAAACACATTCCCCTGAAGTACCTCACTGTTCACTGGAATTTAATTTGTAAAGACTCCACTAACATTAACTTTGCACTTGCTATGCTCATGAACATGCTAAATCAAATTTACATATTCAAGAAAAACTCCATAAAAACGCAGGACTCTCCATAAAATTGGCCATTGGACACTATCAGAAGCTTTTCCATAGCCAACAAATGCCATAAAATGTCGTTTTTAATATCCTCCACATTGCTATAGCACATATCTTAACATAAGAACTAGGTCAGTACCAACTTTCTCCTTTTTCTAAAGCCTGCATATTCATGTCTCAGCTTTTCATCGACCTTCCTCTCTCGTCTGTTTAGAATAAGAGTACTAGATTTTTTCATGACAACTGACTTAAGCATTATGCCTCTGTAATCATTGCAATCAGTCAGATCTATTTTCTTCTGCCATTTTCACCAACTCTCCTACCTCTGATTCATCAGCTTTGCATGTTCATGCCATATTCTACAAGATAGTCTTGCATTCCTGGAGTCATTTAATTTTCGCCCAAAATTATTTAAGCAGTTATTCCATCGTACCCAGGAACATTCTTTCTTTTTAGTTTTTTAATGATAGATTCAACTTCAAACACACTGCACTAATTCATGGGTACACCAAGGTCTTCATCAGCTTCAGGTATATCAATCAAATTATTCCTTCTGTACCTCTTATGCCTGACCACACTAAAGTGTTCCCTCCAACGTTGCCTTTCTTCATCTTCTGTTGTTATAACAGATCCATCTCTCTTTTTGAGGGGTATATGCTTCTTCTTCTTTTCCCCAGTTGAGATATCATTAATAGATTCGTGTGTAATTCTTACACTATGTATATTATAATATAATATAATATATATATATATATATATATATATATATATATATATATATATATATATATATATATATATATATATATATATATATATATATATATATCCCCGTAGATTTGGTAATAAGTAGAACAGTTGGAGATGGTGGAGAAGGATTGGACTGGATTGGTGATAGGAATTTAGCAGACCTAGAATATGCTGATGATGCTGTCCTTGTTAGCAGAACACCACAGGATTTGCAATGCCTGCTCACCAGATAGTATGAAATTTCCCACGAGGTTAGGCTGAAGATAAATAAAAGTGAGACAGAGAGGATGAAAACGGAATATGCATTGGAAGATGAAATATCATTGGAAGGGGAAAGGATTAATGAATTGGAATCATTGAAGATTTTTGGAACTATGATCTCTAATTCCAGGTCTTCAGAATTAAAGTTTAGTGACAGATTAAAAAAAGCAAATCAGGAAATGGCTGGGTTAAGAAAAATTTGGAAATCAATAGCCTGAAATGACATAAAAAAAATCAGACTATATATGAGTTAGTGAAATCGGTGTTACTCTATGGACATGAGTCTTGCTATGACAATGAAACAATTTCTGATAAATTTATTAGATTTAAAAACAAAACCTTCAGAATGAAATTGGGAGTTAAATGGCAGGACAGGACTAGAAATTAAACTATAAGAGAGATTACTCGACTTCCATAAGATAATGAGATCATGAAGAGGGGTACATAAAGATGGTTTGGGCATGCTCTTCACACTCCCCAAGAGAGATTAGTTCACCAAACGTTCAGCTAGGCTCCACAAGACACCAGAAGAGTTGGCAGACCCAGACCTACATGGCTCAGGATTAAGAATTGCGAAGAAGGAGCTGATGAATGGGAAAGTTTTGAATTAAAATCTTAAGATGGAGACGTTGGAGGAGATGATGGTGATGATATACAGTATATCCGATGTTTATGAGGGAAAGCTAACTCATCATCTAAGAAATTATATAAGTAAAGGATAGATAAAGAAAGTATTTCTTCCTTATATTTTATGTCTTCAAGTTAAGAAAACAATGCATACTGAACCGAACATGTTTCATACACAATCGTACACTATAACTGTTTTGCTGGTTTTTCTTATCTCATCACACGGTCTTCCATCCAATGTTAATAGCTCAACCTGTGTAACCATGCTAAATTGTGTTTCATTTAGTTAGAATATTTGTGACGTTCATATACGCAAGTCCTGTCTGTTTAATAAAGTTAAGTTGCGTTCACCTTGCCTCAATGACCTTACATATCAGGATGCCAGAAAACTTAAATCAATTAATCAATCTCAGTTATCCCCTAACATATCCTCTTACATCGGTGACCCTAGAGGGACAGTATGGGAGGAGCCGGTAGGTGATAACAGAGAGGCGAGTTGAATGCAACTTAACACTATTAAACAAAAATCAAGTTTATATATAAGGTCTTGCGGACTAAAACGTCATAAAAATTCAAACAAAATAACTAGAAGAATTACACGTGATGATTTATTAACAGTGAAGGGAAGAGTGAGCGATAAGATAAAAAATCAAAACCTTTACAGTTTACGACCGTGTATGAAACACGTGCGGTACAATACCTTTTCTAGTTAGAAGAAACCCATATTAGGAGCATTTTTAATAAGCAATGATTACATTTTCAGTAAAATTTTAATAAAATATATTACGAAATAAGTATTGAGCGATATATTGAGCAAAACATGAATGAAATCTATTACCTCAAAAAAAGTAAAAGTTTCTTTAAAAAAGGGTGCAAAATGGTCAAGAATATTTGGTAAGGAAAGCATAAAACAACTAAAAGCAAAGCACATAGAAAACAAAATAAAAAAGAATTCCTGAAAAAGCCAACATATAAAGAAAGAAGACTTCCAATAAGGACTATCTTGTGTGCTGCCAGGCATAGCAACGAAATTGTTATATCGTCCTCCCACTGTTATGTAAAGAAACTGACCCCATCCTAAGTAATCACCGAAATTAACCAGAAATACGTCTTTTTTCGATTCACTGTTGCTCGGCTAGGTAACATATCTCGGTTAGAGAAATCTTCTGTATAACGCGCTCAAATATGTTTTTCTACTTAGTAATAGTTTGTGAAATCTGTTATGGTAGTAATTTGTATGAATAGTATGGATATAACATATGCTTGTTTATCATTAATTCTATTATTTATAAAGGAAAAGCGTTTTTTCTACTCAGAATAGAAATACACATTTAATTTTTATTAACAGCTTGAAGTTTTTCTTGCAAATACTAGGTTAATTGTTAAAAATCCAAGATTTCTTATTAAATAAAATAAATGTTTCAGTGATTTTGTTCCATCTCCAAATTATTGGGATGAAATCATGTCGAGAACATTGTGCTGAATATCGTATCCGCAATATGATACAGCGTTGTTCTTTCTCCCCTTGGCCCATATGCCACTCGTATCCTTCCGAAGTCCAATTGTTTTCCTCACCCCATCTCTAAGCTTTGAACTATTCTCTTCTTCTAAAGCGCTCAACACTTCCAGTATCTCTGAATTTTTACTACCATATAGTGCTTACTCCTTTTGGAATTTATCTGCTAGATATTCCTATTTAAGTATCGTAGTTTCTACGCCAACAATCTTTTTCTGTTGCATGTTTGGTTTACGAGGATTCATCCACCAATGTACTTTTTTTTAGGTTGTTTGCAAAGTACATATTGCTGGATTAATCTTAATGAAAATCTTGACTTTATTTAATAATCATTTTACTTGACCTATTTATAGGAAGTGACAGGGTTTTTTTTTTTGTATTGTAATATTTCTTTTCATATTTTCATCATATAGCTCCGAAGAAATAAATTATTTTTTTATAACTTGTATTCAATTCCAGGTAGATATCATGAGCTCTAGCAGGACCTAATGTTTGTGAATGGAAATTAATTCTCTGATGTAAACTGTCTTGTAACTTCCATTTGAATTTTGTCTCTTCAACCAATTTCAGTTATATTAACGGCATCATTTTTTTGTGTATATTATTTTGTCTATTATTCTGTCTTATTTAGTAGTAATTTTTC
>NC_090735.1:157174570-157177070 GCF_036898095.1 Palaemon carinicauda | reverse complement strand
TGCAGCGGGACATCAAAGCTGCTTTGAGGGTGCGATGAAAACGTTCAACCATTCATTGGCAGCGGGGTTGTAGGCCGTTGTCTGATGTAGGGGTGATGCCCAGGAGATTCGCTAATGACGTCCATAATTGAGAGGTGAAAGTGGTTCCCCAGTCAGAAGTAATATGCTCAGGGATACCGAATCTTGAAATCCATCCAGAGAATAAGGCAGATGTACATGAGGCGGACGTTGCAGTTTCCATGGGAATGGCTTCAGGCCAACGAGTGGAGCGGTCGATGACGGGTAAACAGGTAACGATGTCCTTGTGATGTGGGTAGGGGCCCTACAACGTCGACGTGAATGTGTGCGAAACGACGCTGAGGTTGAGGAAAGGTGCCCACTCCTGAATCCGTATGTCGAAGTACTTTGGAAGTTTGGCAAGAAGTACAGGCACGGACCCAATCCTTAGTATCCTTAGAAATGCCGTGCTAAATGAACTTTGCCTTCAGCAGCAGGTCGCGGTCTACCAGTACTGACGTCACAGAGGAGGGTGGTGTTGGAGTCTTCGAGGGGAAAATCCTCCAAACGGAGGGACGTGCAGGATGTCCTACAAGCTTGATACTCTGGATCCTGTCGTTGGGCTTCAGCCAGGGCGTTGTAATCCTATCCCAGTTGAACGGCAGCCAACGTGATTCTTGACAGGGCATCGGCAACGGGATTCATTTTCCCAGGGACATATTGGAGGGTGCAATTGTATTCCGCCACGGCGGAGAGATGTCGGCGTTGACGGGCGGACCAGGCGTCAGACTGTCCGAGTGAAGGCGTGCACCAGAGGCATGTGGTCTGTGCGAATGACGAAGGGCGTACCTTCTAAGAAATGGCGAAAGTGACGGACAGCCAAGTGCACCGCCAGCAATTCTCGATCGAAGGTAGAAAAACCTGATTCTGCCTTGGACAGTTTTCTGCTGAAGAAGGCCAATGGGCGGGGCAAGCCTTTGACCACCTGCTCGAGTACTGCACCAATAGCGACGTCGCTGGCATCGGTGGAGGGGAAGGAGAGGGGCGTGTGGGATAGGAAAAGTGAGAGCCGCAGTAGTTGATAGGGCCTTCTTTGCATTGCAGAAGGCTGCTTCTTGAAGGGGACCCCACTTCAGGTCCTTTGGCTTTCCCTTGAGGGAGGCGTAGAGGGGAGCAAGAGTGGTGGCAATGGCTGCAGAAAACGGTGATAATAGTTGATCATGCCCAAGAATTTCTGCAGAGCTTTGACGGTCGAGGGCGCGGGAAAATTCTGAACGGCTGCTACCTTCTCAGGAAGGGGATGGACTCCTTCAGGAGTGATACGGTGCCCTAAGAACGACACTTCGTTGGCGCCAAAGGTACACTTGTCGTACCGGACTACAAGGCCGTTTTGTTGCAGGCGGTCGAGCACGATGCGCAGGTGACGGAGGTGTTCCTCTTTTGAGGAGGGAGAACACAAGTATGTCGTCCACATAACATACACAGAAAGGGAGGTCCCCTAAGATGCCATCCATGAGACGTTGAAACGTTGCCCCAGCATTACGAAGGCCAAAACAGGAGTAATTGAAGGTGTATGTGCCAAACGGAGTGGTGATGGCGGTCTTGGGGATGTCTTCTAGGTTCATAGGCACCTGATAATACCCCTTCAAGAGGTCGAGCGTAGAGAAAACCTTCGCTTTGTGCAGGTAGGAGGTTACATCGGCAATGTTTGGGAGGTTGTAGTGATTCGGTTCTGTTTGCATGTTCAGGCGCCTGTAATCCCCGCACGGACGGAGGGAGCCGTCTTTCTTCAGAACGATGTGTAAGGGTGACGACCATGGGCTGGATGCCTTTTGGCAGAGGCCCATTTTCTCCATTTCGGCGAACGTCTGTTTGGCGGCTGCCAATCGTTCCGGTGCCAGACGTCTGAATTTTGCGAAGACTGGGGGTCCCGTCGTCTTAATATGGTGATAAATACCGTGCTTGGCAGGAACCGTGGGCGTTTGGCAAAGTTCCGGGTTGAAGAGGTGTCGACAAGTACGAGTCTGCGTTGACCAATCGTCGGTGGGCGACATCGACCAGAAGGTGGAAATGAGAGAGGAAATCCGCACCGAGGATTGGCATTGTGACGTCAGCAACGAGAAACTTCCAATTGAATTTACCGTTTTCCGAACGATAATGTGAGGTTCTCGTAACCGTAGGTGGGTATCGCAGGTCCGTTGGCAGCTACCAAGCGGACGTCGGCAGATGTAGACAGACTACGTTGTGCCTTGATGAGTTTCCTTGGCAAAAGAGAACGACTAGCACCCGTGTCTACCAAAAATCGTACGCCCGTTCCTGCATCCTGTAAAAAGAACAGATTAGAAACATGGGAGGCCACCACCACAAGCGATGGCCTGCTTACACGTTTTTTGGCCACTGACAATCTTTGGCTCATTTCTTCGCGGTTGCCCCGAATCGGAAGTGGTAGTAGCAAAACTGCGGCGGATGGGAGGTAGTAAGTGGCTGTAGAAGTCGTTCATTG
>NC_090735.1:157160106-157166570 GCF_036898095.1 Palaemon carinicauda | reverse complement strand
ATATTTTCCATTTTATTAGTTGGACATTCCAAGATATCTAGATCAATAATTATTTGATATAAATGAATCTAATGGTATAATCGTAATTGCAGTTTGGTTAAGTAGTCAAATTAAGAAAATAAAAATATATTTTAGTCATTATGGGGGTTAATACAATAGCCAAAGGTTTACCATGAAATTTTATGTATATCTTAATTCCAGTGTCATCGTTTTTTTCTTTTCTTAGTTATTATTTCTATTATAATCTAATAGTATTACCAGTAAAGGTAATATTGCAAAATTTTACCAGAGAAAAAACATTATTGCACGAAAAATACGATGGGATAAAAGTTAATTTGGATATTGTTAGTTAAGGTTGCATAAAATGTATGATGAAGCTATTTCATATGTACTTTTTTGTATCTCAGACCTACTACTTTACTTTGGCAAATAGATAAGAGAAAATTGAGTAAGTTAATAAGAAGGACTAAATTACTTTATTCTCATGAATAAACAAGAGAGAGAGAGAGAGAGAGAGAGAGAGAGAGAGAGAGAGAGAGAGAGATATTACCTGTTTGCATTTTGAAATGAAAAACGTATCGTGGGAATACTGATCATTGCTGGTTTAGAAAAACGTATCGTGGGATTACTGATCATTCTTGGTTTATTTCTCTCTCTCTCTCTCTCTCTCTCTCTCTCTCTCTCTCTCTCTCTCTCTCTCTCTTTTCTACTCACATTTGAACAAAAATAGGTAAGTATCTTGTGTTGATTAAAGGAAAGAGAGAGAGAGAGAGAGAGAGAGAGAGAGAGAGAGAGAGAGAGAGAGAGAGAGATGCTTAGAACGCTGATTTCAAACTTGTATTATTAGCAAAGTTTCTGCTAACAAGCAAAAATTCATCCATTCTTTAAAAAACTAATCTTTCTCATGATACGATAGTATCATGCTGAGTTGTACATCGATAGGTCATAGTTATGAATTTCGTAAAAATAGTAAATTATTTCCAAGATTTCATGGATATTTTTTCTTCTTCTATGCACATATAAATCACTGATTTATAATATTGTATGTAAATGTATCGTTGTAATATATATATATATATATATATATAAATATATATAATATATATATATATATATATTTCATATATATAATATATATACAATATATATATATATACAGTATATATCAGTATATATATAATATATATATATGTATATGTATATATATAATATATACAATATATATATATATAATATATATACAGTATATATCAGTATATAGTATATATATAATATATATACATATAAATATATATATATTATATTATATATATAAAATATATATATATATATATATATATAGATAGATAGATATATATATATATATATATATGTATATAATATATACATATATATATATTATATATATATATATGTATTTACATGAGAGTAGTATGCCAAAATATTCCCCATTTTTTTGAAAATAAATAACAGGTCATAGCATGATTTATACATCTCTACCTATCTTACCTGAATACTAGATAAAACAATATATATTCATTACATCACCAGGATACCGGAAAACTTCAAATCAACCAATCAGTCATGACAGCACTGACAGGATGCTAACTTTGCTCGTGTTTCTTTTTGTTTCCTCTTTTGACGATAATTGAAATCCTACTTGCTGAATAGAATCCTGAATATGGAGGGGATTTTATACTTTTTATTAGTTCCATTAACAATATACTATCTCTGCTATTGTGTTTTCTTAATTACTAATCACGAAATGTATAAGCTAGCAAATAGTCTAATACTCGCTATTACAAGACTTAATTCTAGTTGGCTATTAATATCTAATGCCTTCATACTGATATATGTTGTGAAGAAAATAAGTTTTGGACAGCCTCCCTTGAATTAATTGAAATTTTAAAGTTTCACTGTCTACTGGCAGATCATTAACATTTTAGATAATTAACATCTGTATGATATCGAGAAAAAAAAATATTTTCTGAGAAATAGAAAGAAATAGGCCAGATCCCATGTTTGTAATGAACTTCCATATAAACGTAGATTGAATACTCGTTTCTCATCAACATTGTCGAACCCTTTTAGTTTTCTTATTCTTCTGCAACGCTATTCTTAAATTGAGGGTTGGTTACATCGATACGTCTTCTCAAACTATTCCTATTGAAAACAGCTTACCTCTAAAAAGATGCACTAGGATCTCACATGAAAATGGAAGGCTGACTCTATTTTAATTTTCAAGGTGTTCTATGAAAATAATTTTCCCTTATTCCAAGTTTGTGTCATCTCTTGAATACTTTTCTATTGCAGAGAGAGAGAGAGAGAGAGAGAGAGAAAGCCTTATTGCCTTATTTTATGTTTGGGTTCCCCCCAGGTCCCTTAGTGTGAGGCACCTCGTATATCCACCAGAGAGTTGCTAATGTATCTCCCGGTGTATTTTGCATCTTCCATTCTTGGATGGTATGGGATGAATCTTAGGCATTTATCGAGCTTATTCTTAAACACATCTACGATCACTCCCGAAATGCTTCTTAGATGAGCTACCAGCGCATTAAATAGTCACTGCATTATCGATGCTGTGCGAAGGGGATTAATGTCCTGTGTGCCTTCCCTAGTTTTTCTGGTATAGTGTTGGGTACTATTAATCTATCTCTACTTGCTCTTTCTGATATTTTTAGCTCAATGATATTTTCAGTAACTCCTTTGATTTGCTTCCATGCTTGTATTATGGTGTAGCGTTCTCTTCTCCTTTCTGGACTGTACAATTTTTAAAATTGTAGTCTTTCCCAGTGGTCAAGGTCCTTAACTTCTTCTATTCTATCAGTAAGGAACCTTTGTACACTCTTTGTGCAATATCATTATGGTAGTGTGGGTACCATATCACATTGCAGTACTCAAGCGTACTACGTACATAAGTTTTGTAATGCATAATCATGTGTTCAGCTTTTCTTGTTTTAAAATGTCTGAAAAGCATTCCCATTCTTGCTTTACATTTAGCCAAAAGTGTTGCTATTTTGTTGTTGCATAACATATTCCTATTTGACATTACACCAAGGTCTTTAATTGCTTCCTTCTTTGTGATTGTCTCGTTATTAGGTTTCCTTGTATGCATATACCATTCCTTCTCTGTTTCCATGATTTATTGATTCGAGTTTATCGGAGTTGAATACCATCCTATTTATCTCCGCCCATTCATATATTTTGTTTAGATCTTTTTGTAGTGAGTTCCTATCTTCATCCCAAGTAATTTCTCTACGTATTCTTCTGTCATCGGCAAAACTTCTCACTACAGAGTCTTTAACATTACAGTCTATGTTTTGAGATCATAATAACAAACAGCAGTGCAGCTAATACTGTACCCTAAGGCCCGCAAGATATTACCTAAGCTTCATCTGATTTCTTGTCATTTGGAACCACTATCTGTTTTTTGTTTTGCAGAAACTCTTTTATCCATTTTCCTATCTTTCCGACAATATTATGCTTTTTCATTTTTTTCTCTAATATATTATGGTCTACCTTGTTAAAGACTTTTGCAAAATCTAGATAGACCACATCTGTGTCTTTTTCATTTATCATATTTTTGTATATGTTTTCATAGTGTGGTATCAGTTGGGTTTGTGCACTTTTTCAGGGCACAACACCGTGTTGACCTATATTAAAAAGAAAATATTTTCAACCAAATGATTCATTATTTTCTTTTATATTACCCTTATATACACTCGCATAATATATGATGTTAGACTAACATATCTAATTGCTTGCCTCTAGTCTTGATCCAATTTCTAAAAATAGTGGTTATATATGCTCATTTATGTTCAACATATATCTCGCTCATATCTACACTTTGTCTTAGCAGTATTGCAAGCGGCTTCACGATAGGGTATGCAGTTTTTTTAACAAATTGTTGGAACTCCATCTGGTCCGGCAGCCAATCCATTTTTAATTTCGCTTATAGCCTGCACAATATCTGATTCATTAATATCTATGTGCGTTAGATATTCAATATTTTCTCTCTAATTTTTGTTTTATTATTCTCATTCGCAATTCTTGGTGTGAATTCACTTTTATATTTTTCTGCTAAAATGTTGCATTTTTCCGTTTTTTATTCGTTAACCGTCCTTCAATTCTTATAGGGCCTATTTCTAATCTCCCTTTATTCATCATTTTTGCATAGGAGTAAAATACTTTGAGGTTTTCTGGATATTTTGAAGTGTCCTTTCTTCTAAGACCTTTTTTTTCATTTTCTTTCGATTGCATAATCTTTTTTTCTGCATTTTCTATTATGGTTTTTATTCCCATCATTTTCCATAAATTTTTTCTTTTGTAAGAGTTTCCTTCCATTTTCTAATTTTCTAAAATAATATCCTTCTGTCTCTTGGTATGCATGTTTGATGGTTATCTTTTTTTTTCCGGAACATATTTCTCAACAATTTTATCCATTTTTTTGTACAGTATATCCGTATTTACCTGTATATTATCACTTACGAATACATTTTTCCAATCTTTGTTGAATTTTTCATTTATTTTCTGACCATTTTATATTCTTACTAGAAAAATCATATTTTCCATATCCTTCTCATCGTTTTGTGCTCTGTTTATCTATGCGTTCACTTGCTTTGGAAATGACTATTAATTCTATGACATTGTGGTCTGAAATTACCGTGTTATACACTATTATTTCTTTTACATAATTCACCTCATTCACAAATACTAAATCTAGGACATTGTCCTTTCTTGTTGGAAAGTGGTTTATTTGTTGCATATTATGTTCTAATAGAATATCTTGAAGCTTTTTCAAATTGCCTCTTATCTTCTGCGTGACTATTACTCTCTTTTTTATATGTATACATACAACCACTTTCTTCTATCCGTTCTTTCAAATCCACGAAAGGAAAGTTAAAATCTCCGGATAGGAGTATATTCTAGTCTTTATGGTTTCTACATATATCATCTATTTGTTTTATTATTATGTCAAACTCCTTAGTATTTGGGGTCTGTAAACTCCAATATTCACTAATTTTTCATATTCAAATTCTACGGCAATCAATCCACATTCTGTGTTGCTGTATTTTTAACAGACTTTTCCTTAATTTATGGGTCTTCTATATATTACTGTTGCCCCTTGATTCCTATTTGTTCTGTCTGATCTATATGTTTGCAAACCCTTTATCTGGTCATCACTGCCAGTCTCTTGGGAATACCATGCTTCACTTATATTTGATATATCTATTATTTCAATTTAGGTTAGTTCTTTTAAGAACACTATTTTCCTTTTAGAGTTAATCATGACTAAACCTTGTGTATTCATCACTATGATTGTGTTTCATCCTCATCATATAATATTGGTGATAATATGGATTCTCCCATGTTCCCTTACTTTTCTGATATGATGTTCTTTTCTTCATTTCCAGGAATTCTGTCATTAAAAAAACCAACTTTTCTATTACATATGCTTTTTTGCCTTCATATTTTTTGTGTGTGTATACCTGAGAGAGAGAGAGAGAGAGAGAGAGAGAGAGAGAGAGAGAGAGAGAGAGAGAGATCTATTTATTAAGAAAGTAACATCAAACAATCACCAGTAAACTCAGTAGCGTATAGTTATTAACAACAGAAGCGATAGCAAAAATAATTATGATAATATTTTGAATGATAATGCCCTTATTCCAACTTATTTAGCAGCGAAGATTAAATTACGATGTGGACGATAACCATCAATGTAACATGCAAACACAATCATATTTAGAGAAAGGAGACATAAAAAGGAATAAAATTGAGAAGAAATACGATAGGTGTAAATAAAAAAAAAATCTCAATGGCTAATAAAAACCATAATGAAATCACCAGACACAACAGAAACAACAAAGACTTCTCTGGAATCACTTGATTGCTAATATCCGTCTATTGGCTGAACCCAAATCCACGCCAGTAAAAGAGATTTTTGGTTGCCAATCAGCATGAAGATGTCGCGATATTCACCTCCGGATATCTAAGTATTGATTTTGAACTGATGCATACACAAAATCTCTCTCTCTCTCTCTCTCTCCTCTCTCTCTCTCTCTCTCTAGCATGTATATATATTTCCAACTCGATGTTCATTTATGACAATCGATGTTTCTTTGAATATACCAACCAAAATACGGAGGTGGAATTCCTGATCACACACAATTGTATATCACAAGTACGGGCAAAATTCATATCATTGAAAGGTTGTTAGCTCTGACTGTTATATACATTCCTCAGGAGATCATCCAAATACCTAATTTCAAAGGATTGAAAAATAAAATAAAAACTGTAATCACAGTGATTTATTTTCAAAGGCTAAATACTAAACAGCACAGGTAGATATTTCGTAATCTCCATATTCTCCAGTCCCTTATATTAAATCACTCAAAGTAGGCCTACTGTACAAGTGCTAGGTGGTAAGTTGGTAGGAATAGGAGTAATTGTAAGGATAATGCGAA
>NC_090735.1:157145106-157155106 GCF_036898095.1 Palaemon carinicauda | reverse complement strand
AAACTCACACTTAAATGAGAATCGTTTAGGACCTTCAATACCTTCTAGGTAGAATCTACGTAGGTCCCAGAGTTACATTTGTGACAAATATATCGATAAACTACAAGAGAAGATATCAAAGGACTTACTTGATCTTTAAAATAATAAAATCGACCCAAAAATATATACATATGTATATATATTTCTCTTTTTTGTATATATTATCCATTGTATCTTCGCTCTCCCCTCGCACAGACAGCAACTTGCATGAACCTGTCCGCCTATTTCTCATTGTTGACTGTTAACAGATCCGGTTGCCGGTTGGACAAGATATAGCATGTTGTATATTGTGACCTTGCCTGGATCTAGTTTGTATATATAATCGATGTGTCTATATTAAAGTACTCAGTTGCTTGCCTCTCACCTTTGAGTCACAACCTACTCTGGGCCCATCACATTGGTTACCCCGGAAGGCGACTCGCTCCTCCCACCTCCCCCCCCCCCCCCCCATGGTTACTATGACCGCCGCATTGAAACTTTCGTCGTTCGCCAGTGGAGAGGCGTTTGCTTGGTTTCAGTGCACAGATGTCCAGTTCCCCATCAAGGGAGTGACTCGCTCAACCACCAAAGCAGATTTTATTCTCACGTTGATATTCGAGGACACCTTCCCAGAAATCTCCGACTGACTTTATGAACAAGGAGACACATTAGTAGTGTATAACGTCCTCCAAACATACCTTCTGCAGCATTACTCGCTGTCGCCAGCTGCCCGTATAGCAAAGCTTTTTTATCTCTCTCAACAATCGTTGGGGGACCAGAGGGCTTTGCTCTCCCTCAGGGGAATGACCAGTATTAGTTGCCTGTAACCTGCCGGAGACGGCTCTCCTCGTTAGGTGAACCTATTTCGTACCTTTTAGGTACGTCTTTTACCCGAACCTGTACGCGCTGCCATACCCGATGTCGATAGTTTACCCATAAAGGACTTGATGACCAAAGCCGACGTCCTTATGGACAGCCACTTCACGACCTTCAAGATCTACATCAACGCCTCCACTTCTGACGAAGAGGACACCTATTCAACATCAACTGAAGCTGATGTGAATGCCGTAGGACACACACGCCTACCCCATGACGTGCCGGAGCAGTGACAAAGCCACCCATCACCCAACACTCGCTCGCGCCCCAACCAACGATTTCTACAGCCACTTACTGCTGTCAGTCAGCCGCAGTTTTGCTACTACTACTCCAGATTCAGGGCTGACGCGAAGAAATGTGCCAAGGATTGTCAGTGGCCAAAAATTGTGTAAGTATTCCATCGCTCATGGGAGTGGCCTCCCGTGTTTCTAATTTTTTCTTTTTACATGTGGCAGGAACGGGCGTGAGATTTTTGGTAGACACGGGTGCTTGTCATTCTCTTTTGCCAGGGGAACTCTTCAGGACACGACTCAATCTGTCTATGTCTGCTGACGTTCACCTGGTAGCTGCCAACCGATCTGCAATACCCACCTACGGTTATGAAAACCTCACATTATCGTTTGGAAACGGCTGAATTAATTGGAAGCTCCTTGTTGCTGACGTCATATTGCCTGTCCTTGGTAATGATTTCCTCTCTTATTTCCAACTTCTGGTCGATGTCGCCCAACGACGATTGGTCAACGCAGACTAGTACTTGTTGACACCTGTTCAACCCGCCCCCTCCAGCGAACTCACGGATGTCTACGCCCACCTCCTTACATCGTACCCGGCAGTTTTCCGTCCAAAACTTCGCCAAACGCCCACGGGCCCGGCCCAACACGGTATTTATCACTATATCAAGACGATGGGACCCCCAGTCTTCACCATATTCAGACCTCTGGTCCCGAATTGACTGGCAGCCACCAAACAGACGTTCGCCAAAATAGAATAAATGGGCCTTTGCCAAAAGGCCTCCAGAAGAAAGACGGCTCCCTCTGTCTGTGTGGGGATTACAGGCGCCTGAACATGCAAGCAGAACCGGATCACTATCCACTCCTAAACATCGCTGACATGATCTCCTACCTGCAAAAAGCAAAGGTCTTCTCCACGCTCGACCTCCTGAAGGGGTATTATCAGGTGCCTATGAACCCAGAAGACATCCCAAGACCGCCATCACCCCTCACTTTGGTATATACATCTTCAATTACCCCTATTTTCCCTTCGTAATGCTTGGGCCACTTTTCAATGTCTTATGGAGGCCATATTAGGGGACCTCCCCTTCTGTGTAAGTTACGTGGACGACATACTTGTGTTCTCTTCCTCAAAAGAGGAACACCTCCGTCACCTGCGCATCGTGCTCGACTGCCTACAACAAAACGCCCTTGTAGTCCGGTAGGACAAGTGTACCTTTGGCGCCAACAAAGTGTCATTCTTAGGACACTGCATCACTCCTGAAGGAGTCCGTCCCCTCCCTGATAAGGTAGCAGCCGTTCAGAGCTTTCCCACGCCCTCGACCGTCAAAGCACTGCAGGAATTCTTGGGCATATTCAACTGTTATCGCCGTTTTCTGCCTGCCACTACCGACACTCTTGCTCCCCTTTACGCCTCCCCCAAGGACAAGCCAAAAGACCTGAAGTTGGGTCCCCTTCAAGAAGTGGCCTTCTGCAACGCAAAGAATGCCCTATAAACAGCTGCTGCTCTATCTTTTCCCGTCCCACATGCCCTTCTCCTTCTCTCCACCGATGCCGGCAACGTCGCTATTGGTGCAGTACTCGAGCAGGTGGTCAACGGCTTGCACCGTCCATTGGCCTTCTACAGCAGAAAGCTGTCCAAGGCCGGATTGGGTTATTCTACTTTCGATCGCGAATTGGTGGTAGTGCACTTGGCTGTCCGTCACTTTCGCCATTTCTTAGAAAGTACACCCTTCGTCATTCGCACAGACCACATGCCTCTGGTGCACGCCTTCATTCGACAGTCTGATGCCTGGTCCGCCCATCAATGCCGACATTTATCCGCCGTGTCTGAGTACAATTGCACCCTTCAACACGTCCCTGGGAAAATTAATCCCGTTGCCGATTCCTTGTCAAGAAACACGTTGGCCACTGTTCAAATGGGATTGGATTATAATGCCTTGGCTGGAGCCCAATGACAGGATCCAGAGTATAGAGCATGTAGGACATCCTGCACATCCCTCCATTGGTAAGATGTCCCCGTCGACGACTCCAACACCACCCTCCTCTGAGACGTCAGTACTGGGAGACCGTGACCGTGGATTCTGGCTCTCGTGCGCTAACAGGTGTTTGATTTCATTCACGGCCTTTCACATCCCTAGCGCCGTTCTACTGCACAGGTGCTGAGGACGAAGTTCATTTGGCATGGCATTACTAAGGATGCTGAGGATTGGTTCTGTGTCTGTACTTCTTGCCAATCATCCAAAGTACATCGACCCACAGATTCAGAAGTGGGCATCTTTCCTCAGCCTCAGCGTCGTTTCGCCTACATTCACGTTGACGTTGTAGGCCCCCTACCCAATCACAAGGATATCGTTACCTGTTTATCATCATTGACTGCTCCACTCGTTGGCCTGAAGCCATTCCCATGGAAACTGCAACGTCCGCCTCATGTACATCTGACTTACTCTCAGGATGGATATCAAAATTTGGTATCCCTGAGCATATTACTTCTGACTGGGGTACCACTATCACCTGTCCATTGTGGACATCATTAGCAAATCTCCTGGGCATCACCCTACATCACACAACTGCCTACAACACCGCTGTCAATGGAATGGTTGAACTTTTTCATCGCACCCTCAAAGCAGCTTTGATGTCCCGCTGCAAGGACTCCAACTGGTTTATTCAGCTTCCCTGGGTCCTCCTGGGACTAAGGAACACTCCTAAACATGCAGCTGAAATGGTGTATGGCGACCCGCTGTCGTCCCTGCTGAATTTTTTCCTTCTGCAACCTCCTCCGACGATCTCCAGCGCAAATGTCATATGGTGGGAAAATTTACTCCATGACGTCAGACTTACAACCCCCAGTGAAGCATCACATACCGACAGATTTGCTCTCTGCAACGTTCGTCATCCTACACAATGACACTAGCAAGCCACCGCTAACGCCCCCCTTACACAGGCCCTTTTCTTGTGATCCGGTGCAATCTGAAAGTATTCCTACTAAACATTTGTGTCAAAGAAGACTGGGTCTCCATTAATCGTCTAAAACTTGCTTATCTCCTTCGAGATGACCCACCTACAGTTTGCCTTTCTAACATGTACAGTATTTCATTTTTAGGGGGGGGGGGGCGGTAGCCATGTACCACCCGTGTGTCACACGATTGTACATAGTAATGACATTTCTTTTTTTTGTATATATTATCCTTTGTATCTTCGCTCTCCCCTCGCACTGATAGCAACTTGCATGAACCTGTCAGCCTATTTCTCATTGTTAAATGTTAACAAAACCAGTTACCGGTTGGACAAGAAATAGCATCTGGTATTTTTTGACCTTCTTTATAGGACCTAGTGTGTATATATAATCAATGTATCTATAATAACGTATTCAGTTGCTTTCGTCTCGCTTTGAGTCACAACCTACTCTTGGCCCGTCACAATATAAGGGGTGTGACTCATTGTATCTTTGTTGAGTAATATTTAACGTTTTCAGAGAGAGAGAGAGAGAGAGAGAGAGAGAGAGAGAGAGAGAGAGAGTTAGCGAGGGTGTGAGAGAAAGGAAATTAAGGATTAGAAGCAACCTTGATATTGCCAGTATGGAATAGAATAGAATTTACCACAAAACGGGTTTAGACGAGGAAATTAATATATCTATTTTCTTTGTTATACAGTATGTCAGTCAGATCCTCCTTACATCCCTTCATAACCTCATTAATAGAGAATGATATAACTCCATTTACTTTTGAAATCAGAGTGGCTGGCTAATATGATAAGAATCCCATGCACATTTTTGTACAATATAATCAAACAAAAATAAAAATAACCTTGACCTTTTTACTCGAGTAGCTATCATTGATGTTAATATTCCAGGGGTAGTAGACACCGAAAACCATTCGAAATTCACTAGCATCAATAGGCTTGTTTGCAAAATCATTCACATTGATGGTAAAATGACGGTCATCATCATTCGCCTTACATAGAGCATTGCTTCTCTTGCGAATAATAAGAATCAAGTTATTATTTCTTAACAAAGTAGAAGAGGCATTATAATCATACCTATATGGAAAGCGACTAAAATAATGAATAACAGCAAAAGAGGAAACTAAATATTATCGATTTCCTTTGCAAACAAGAATGACATACAAAACCAATGAAATATAGTTCCAGCTAAATTTATCAGAGAATGTGACATCAATTCGATCAGGATCTATTACTGATGAAAAATGAGTGAGAGTGATGGATAATATTCCAATAATAGCTTTGTTAAATAGGGAACTGTCGTGTTTTTCTTTAACTATAATTGGTGTCCCACTGTGTTTCATAAAGTATTGTACCAGTTGCCCAGTTGTGTATGCTTATTATTTTCCTATCTTAGTTGATGCATATACTTTTGCTAAATTTTATATCAATGGTTTAGTATGCAACTACTGGGGTATCTGATCCGATGCCTGAGATTTTCCATATACGAGCATGTTTATGTTTCAGATTGTACTTACAGCTATTGCTTTTAATCAAATGAGTACCCATTTATGGTTTTTCTTCACTTTAATCTCTTAAAAGTTAATTATTTTGCTGGTTAAATATTTACCTTCTGCTTTGATACTCAATATTTTTTTAGTATTTTAGATAAATGAACATCCTGGGTGTGATAGCTAAGTAGAAAAAATATATGCTGATATATAAAACCTTCCTTAACCTTCATATTTACTGACCTTAAAATTTATATTACCGGAAGATAAATTAGCTTTGCTTTGAATAAAGAAGAATTGACAGTAAAAGCTCAAAATGAAAATACTTTAAACTTCAAATGAGCATAGAGGTATAAATCTCACAAATGATTATTTCATTATCTCCTCACTATAATGATCAAGGAAGTAACTGCTACGGGAAGAAATTTCAATTGGCTAGCAACAGAATGATATTTCAACCTGAAACCATAAAAATAGTGTAGTTCATCTCAAATTAGAAGTGCTCTCTTGCAGGGAATAGGAAACTGGTGAGCAGAGTACGGGTATACAACAAATTCATGTATTAGGAAAGCATAAAACATAAGAGAGAGAGCATGTCCCTTGAGATGAACTTTTCATTCAGAGTATAAAATCTGTATACATATAAGATTATAAATGTAAGAAGAGATAGATAGGGAGATAATAATAATCATAATTGTAAGTCATAATAACAACAATGATAATGAGAATAATATATAGGCCCAGATAGATTCTTAAAGCTTATGAAGAGTTATTTACTTTAGATAAATATAACACAAGTGTAATACCTGGAAAAAATATATCAGTTTGTACCAACTTCGATAAGTATAACCTGATAACGTAAAGTTTATAAATGTTGACAATAACAAATTCATAAACTAGAATTAAAATTTTCACCATGGTATAAGAATATCACAAAAATTTTGACATCTCGATTTGCAAATGCAATAATCTTCTATGTTACATATATATATATATATATATGTGTGTGTGTGTATATATATATATATATATATATATGTATATATATATATATATATATGTGTGTGTGTATATATATATATATATATATACATTGCAAAATATAAAAAACTTTTAATTTCCCTTCCATGTTTTTTTCCCTAATGAAACATATTTATTTTATAAATGTTTTACTGCTGATGTCCAATGCATTTTGAATATTTTATTTCGACAATAATTATGCATACTTTCAAATTCAGGAAATTATTCTTAACATGTGATAATATTTAGTATTTGCATAGGTAGTGCATATATTATTTCTTGAATTTATTTAAACACCAACTGTGTTAGAAAGGCAGTTAATCTCTTTACACTTGACTTTAGCTAACAACGTTTAGCTTGTTATTCTTTAATGATATTTCACATGACAATTGTAATATGATTATGAATATTCCTCTCACTATTTTTATACAAAATAAAAACTAGATGAAATATATTTGAAGGTTCCAGTCAAGCATGATTATGCACCGAGTAAAATTCGAACTTACATTGTAATGAATAGAAAAATAAAATGAATAATTTAAAAATGGCTTTTTTTATTATCTTAAGAAATTCCAGCTAAAAAGTGACAGCAGTAAACTGGATCGGACCATAGATATAATAGTAAAAGTAAGCACTCATCTTTCGTTATACGAAAGCTTCAATATATGTATATATATATATATATATATATGTCTACATAAGGAAAATTAAAAGTTATGTATATGTGTATATACACAACTTTTAATTTTCCTTATGTAGACTACTATATATTGACTTATCTTCGTGCTGAGGAAGATTACATCTGTAATATATATATATATATATATATACATATACATATATATATATATATATACATATATATATATATATATATGTGTGTATATATATATATATATATACACACATATATATATATATATATATATTTATTTATTTATATATATATATATATATATACATATATATATACATATATATATATATATATATTCACACACACATATATATATATATACATATATATATATATATATATGTGTGTGTGTGTATATATATATATATATATACATATATATATATATATATATATATGTATATATATATATATATATATGTATATATATATGTATATGTATATATATATATATATATATACATATATATATATATATATATATATCTTTATAATAAACGCATACATTGTGTCACTTATTTCGGTCGGTTCGTCGGGCCCATAATCAGTCAGGAAACATCAACCAATATTAACAGAAATTATTTACATACTCAAAAAGATAATTAAAATAAAGAAATATTCCTTTTAGACAAGGACAAATGTAAGAATCTAACTATGTAATTCATATTAATATTTTGCATTATCTATCCCTCATTTATTATATTCCAGCATATTATGAAATAGGATTATAACTCTATTGAGAATTTTAACCTTCTATGAAATGGTACCATAGAACAGGGCAACTCTTAGATAAGAATTAAAATTTATGATAGGCAGTTTCAAGTACATCAATATTTAGCTTAGAGCTGACTATCCTTTGCGTTAAAAAATTATTATAAAAAGACAATAGCAAATCATTATCAGGTTTCTTCCTTACATATTTTAAGATTATACAATTTCACTTTATAAAATTTGATTATACGGCGCCGGAAAACTGCCCATCTTTCTGAACATACGTAAATTGCGTAATGAGACGACTGCTTATTATAGAATTTCACAAATTGCCCACTCAAATCTAACCAGCATGTTCGTATTGAAATCTGGACGAATAGAATTAAACTGCCCGTCTTTCTGAACATACGTAAACTGTGTAATGAGACGACTGCTTATTATAGAATTTCATAAATTGCCCACTCATATCTGACCAGCATGTTCGTATTGAAATTCTGGACGATTAAAATTAAATAAATCTAGCTTAGAATTTCTGAGAAATTGAAAGTCAACAAGGCAAAGCTTTCTCCATTATATGGGCTTTCTGAAATCCTCTGGGTCATGTCATTTCAAGAAGTGGAGCATTCATGCGACCAACTTCGAAGTGGCTAGCTGGCTTCCTCTTTCGTTTACAGAAAAGTTTTTGGACTTTTTATTGCTATAAATATGGAAGAGTTTGTATGGTAATTTGATATAGCATAAATCTCCATTCGTGATAGATTGCTGACAGATCTTCACGAGATTGCCATTTATCTTAGAAATAAGATTATCTTTATTGGCAGAGTTGATATAACTGAAATAGGCTAGAATAATGGTTATCATATAAAATCTATAATGATACTTTTTGCTCTCCTAAGACTCCATTTACTTCTTGCTTACCTCAAAAGAATAATAATACAAATTTTTTAGATTGGTTCCAGCCTTACTGAATAAGCCTCTCGATGGATTGTAGATAGGTGATATGACAGTCACCAGAAAACAAAAGATACTCACTATATGAGTGCTGCAAATCATGTAGGTGGATTTTTGTTAATCAATGGATATATCAATAACGCTTTCACATTAGACCTGAATAAATCGCACAGTACTTTCTTTTTCTTAAGAGTATTTCTTTTACTAAGTCAAGATTTTCATTAATATTGATCCTGCAACATGTACTTTGCAAACAACCTAAAAAAAGTACATTGGTGGATGAATCCTCGTAAAACAAATATGCAACAGAGAAAGATTGTTGGCGTAGAAACTACGATACTTAAATAGGAATATCTAGCAGATGAATTTCAAAAGGAGTAGGTACTATATGGCAGTAAAAATTGAGAGATACTGGAAGTGTTGACCGCTTTAGAAAAAGAGAATAGCTCAAAGCTTAGAGATGGGGTGAGGAAAACAATTGGACTTTGGAAGGATAGGAGTGGCATATGGGCCAAGGGGAGAAAGAACAACGCTGTATCATATTGCGGATATGATATTCAGCATAATGTTCTCGACATGATTTTATTCTAATAATTTGGAGATGAAACAAAATCACTAAAAATGTTATTGTATTTAATAAGAAATCTTGGATTTTTAACAATTAACCTATTATTTGCATGAAAAAATTCAAGCGGTTAATATAAATTAAATGTGTATTTCTATTCTGATTAGAAAAAAGCTTTTCCTTTATAAATATTAGAATTGATGATAAATAAGCATATGCTATATTCATACTATTCATACGAATTACTACCATAACAGATTTCCCAACCTATTACTCAGTAGAAAAAAATATTTGATCGCGTTATACAGAAGATTTCTCTAACCGAGATATGTTACCTAGCCGAGCAACAGTGAATCGAAAAAAGACGTATTTCTGGTTAATATCGGTGATTACTTAGGATGGGGTCAGTTTCTTTACATAACAGTGGGAGGCCGATTCAACAATGTCGTTGCTATGCCTGGCAGCACACAAGATAATCTTT
>NC_090735.1:157122606-157137606 GCF_036898095.1 Palaemon carinicauda | reverse complement strand
TTCTCGCAAATCTTGGATTTATTCAGCTTTTCATGGCTTCTCCAACTTCGTCGGCCTCTGATAAGTTGAGTACCATTCCTGTTATGTATAAATGTAGGCTCTTGGTAAATTTTTGAGTGATTAATAGTATTAATCTTTTTTACAAGAGCTGTTGCCTACCAGAGGCGTCATGGACGCTGTCGCTCGCTAGGTATGAGTTTTAGTTAGCCAGAGCGACATTCCCGGTTGTTTTGCTTTAATAAATTTTAGCTATTTAGCGTTACATAGGATTTCCTTTCGTGCGTTTAGTATTATTTTGGCGAAGTATTCGCCAACTCTGGCCTACGCTAGGCCATGTAGCCTAGTCGTTTGGTCCTAGTACTTCCTGCATGATTTTGGTTTTCCGAGTGTTTTTAAAATTTTATTGAAGCTTTAGGCTGTTTTTTATACATTTAAGATTATGTTGAATATTTCCAAGATAGTATACGAGTGAGTTTCGGTGATTTAGGTAATCGATTCTCTTGGTACCTAGGCTAAGTTGCTTATGGAACCTTAGTATACTTTCTCATACTCCCCGGTTGCTTTCTTTTCTTCGGAGAAGGTATGCAATCCCTTTCCCTCTGTTTAAGCCTTGGGCTTATCCCTAAGTGGTTTATCTGAATTAACTTTCAATAAAACTATACTGGGGTTTTACTGTACCTCCCTGTTCCAGTAAGTCTGGTTTCAGAGAGGGACAGAACAACAGAGTTTTTTAGTCTGAGTCTGTGTTTGTCTGGCTTGGGGTAGAGTCTCCCTCGCTGGCCTGACACAGACATAGGAGACTTAACCTCCTTAGGTCACTACCGAAGGTTTCTGTACGAGATGATTCCTTCTTTTGTGATCTAGCAGACTAGTCCTTGTTGCTGTTCTCGGTGGGAGGATAAGATCCTTTCCCTAGGAGTAGCAACACCTTCCTTGCTTTGGGTCATTGGGAGCTGGCAAGTATTGCTGGCATCCCTCCTTGGATCTCCCTTAGGCTAAGATGAGTTTTCTTGGCTGCGGGTGATCCATCACTAAAGCAAGGTTGGTAGGACCCTCTTTTGTCCCTTCCTCCTCTATTTCTGTAATGGCCTAGCCTTTACAGTACTGTACGTCATTCTACATCTGGACCTAGGATAGGTTAGGATGTAGAATTGACTCAGTCCCTTGCCGGCCGGCAGAGTCTGCCGGCCGGCAAGGGTCTTCTGCTTTGAGTGCTGCCCGGACCTCCCTTGGTCCCTCATCCATGCCTGCCTGTAGAGCCAGACGGCATTGGTCAGGAAGCCTGAATTACATTCTCCCCTTCCTTATATGCACTCTTTCGGATTGCCGGGCTTGGAGGTAGTTTACGCTCTTATCCCGACATCCATTCTGTTTTCTTCTAGTGCTTTACCCGACCCGGCTGCCGGCCTATGAGGCCGGCAGCCGGGCAGTCGTAGTCCTCTGGTTCTTTTGCTGCTGGCTGGCATCAGTTGTTTACCTTTGCCGGCCGGCTAATGTCAGCCCTTGTCTGCCGGTCGCTAGGAGCAGTGGCCGGCAGCCGGGTGCTACCTTGGGTAGCCGACATTGGCTGTTGCCGGCCGGCCGGCACATGCATTTAAACCAGCGTTCTGCCGCCTTTTAGCTGTTAAGTAGCCTACTTTAAAGCTAGTTATGGTGTGTGCCGGCCGGCAAGTGCCGGCCGGCACATAACCTTCTATACTGTACCAGTATTCTTCAGTATAACATATACTGTAAGAAGAAAACTATAGTATAAGTTTTGGTACAGCACTGTGTGTTCTAACACTTTTGTGTTGTCTTGCACAGCCCTTTGCTGTTGCCTTACAGATAAGAAAGTGAGTTCTTTCTTGGGTATGATCCAGGATTTTAAAATCATTGCTTAGGTGTGAGCTCCACCTGTTTCCTCTGGAAACTTTTCATTGGTTATTCTAGAAGAGATTAACCATGCGATTTTATTATCTGGAAGGCTGCAACAATTGGTTGTGAAGGAAACACAAGTGTGTGTCTTTCCTTTCTGAATTGTTATGCTAAACTGTGCATATCCAGTGATACATAGTTCACTTGATACTCATAAAAATTTTCTTCTCTTTGCAGGAGGTACGTCCGAAGTGTGGAAGTGCTTTCTGCAACGTCCGCAGTAAGAACCTCTGCTGACATGGATTATGTAGGAGGCACGCAGCATGCGCTGTGTCCAAGGGTGATCTCCGGTATTGGGACCCCCAGGTATGTACCGTGTGCTCTAACCTGATTACTGAAGCTTTTGATTCCCCTAGGACAGCGGAATCAAGGGATATAGCAAGGGGGAAGCTTCGCACCTGGGTAAGGGGCTTCCAGAAGAACACCTCTGGACCTTATCTTCCAAGTGAGAAGATGAGGGCTTACCTTTTCCCTAGGGCATCAGCTGATGCAGTGATTCCCCAGCCTCAAGAGGAGATTCCCCAAGTTCAGATCCAGGTGGATGCTGAAGTCGCGGTCGCTATGCAGTTGGATGACAGGATGTCTGACGTGGACGAGCGTCTGGAAGAAGACCTCCTGGCAGAAGCCTAGGATGAAGTTCAAGCCCCAGACGTTGTAGAGGAAGAGGTCGACGAGGTGTCGGCTACTACGGTTCAGATCCCGGAGCCTATTCCCTCAACATCGGCCGCTCTCCTAGTAGAGCTGGGACAGGCCCTCTCCTCCATTGTTGGAATGATCCAACAAATGCAGAAGGAGAATCAGGAGAAGGCGGCTGCAATGGAACTGCAGATGCAGAGGCTTGCAGCATCACATGGGCCCCAGAAAAGGCTCAATGTGAAAGACCTTCCCTTGTGCTCAGATGCTAACCCATGGAGGTATGCTGAGCACATGCCGATAACGACTGGAAAGATTGTCATCTCGGATAAGTTGGGTTCAGTTCCCCTAGAGGAGGTGGAATTCTGGCCCAGCAAGGGGTCATATCCGGACTGTTATGTCCGGCTGAGGAAGGAACCAGCTTCAAAGGAGGAGACAGAGCCGAAGGAGGTCATAGTGATGGACCATGCTAAGGCTCAATCTTTGCTTTCATCCTCGATGAAAGAGAGGGGCTTCAAAAACTCAAAGGTAGCTGCATTGAGTAAGAAGCTCCCTTTCTTTGTGTCCTCTCCTTCTAGAGCCTTCCCCTTTTTACAGAAAGGGTTTGCGGCTGTACTAAAAGCAGTCGAGGCCGGCAAGCCTTGCCCCTCCCTGGAGGAGTGTAAACCCTTGTCGCTGGCCCTGCCTATGGACCACAAAGACTGGAAGGATGTCCATCTTACCTTCTCAGTTGGGAAGTTGGAGGCTGATATTGCCGGACGTCAGTTCGGCGAGGACCTCCCTAAACTGTCTGACTTTTTTTTGCGGAGAGAGCTCGAGAAAAAAGAAAGACTGGCTGCCTCAATGTCTCATCAGACTACTCTTGAGACGATGGCAAGTGACCCCAAGGTCCATGAAATGTTCATGGTAGTGGCCAAGACTCATCTGGCCACAGTGACGAAGGATCTTTATAGCTTCGTCAGGGCAAGGAGAGCTTGTAGGGAGTTCGTGTTCACCTCGGCTACGGTGAGGCAAGAGCCAAGGAAACTAATCTCCTCCAACATTTGGGGCAAAGACCTTTTCCCTACCGAATTGGTCAAAGAAGTTGTTGAGAGGGCCGCCACGGAGAATAGAAACCTTCTCCAAAAGTGGGGCTTGGCTATCAAAAGAAAGTCTTCCCCGGATGAGGGTCCTCAACCAAAGAGGAAGACTATGGGGACTAGGCTACTGTCTCGGCCAGCCAAGCCTCTTAGACAGCAACAGCAACTGCAATTGCCATTGCCTTCAGTGCCCCAGATGGTGGCACAAACCCCGACAACATTCCAGTGGATACCCCAGGCCGTGTCGACACAGTCCACGGCATTCACCCCAAAGTTCGAAGGGCAGTCTACTTCCTTTCGAGCAAGGCCTAGAGGAGCAGCCAGAGGCTCGTCTAGGCGCCCCTCAAGGGGAAGGGGATTCAGGGGTGGTCGCGGTCAGGGAGGCAAGACCTCAGGACGGCAGTCCAAGTGAGATGATGTCGGTAGGAGGGAGACTTCGGAATTTTCGGGATCGGTGGACCTTCGATCCCTGGGCCCACAGCCTACTCAAGAACGGACTGGGCTGGAGCTGGTACAGCACTCCACCCCAGTGCCCTCGGTTTTTCCAACACTCCACCCCCGTTCTGGAGGAGTACGTTCAAAAACTGTTGGAGAAAAAAGTGATCCGAAGGGTGAAGTCCATCATATTCCAAGGGAGGCTGTTTTGTGTTCCCAAGAAAGACTCGGAAAAGCTCAGAGTCATTCTGGACCTGTCGCCACTCAACAAGTTCATAGTGAATTGCAAATTCAAGATGCTAACACTGCAACACATAAGGACCTTACTGCCCAGGAGGGCATATTCCGTCTCCATAGACTTGTCAGACGCCTATTGGCACGTTCCAATCAATCGTCGACTCTCCCCCTACCTAGGGTTCAAGCTACAACGAAGACTATACGCCTTCAGAGCCATGCCATTTGGGCTAAATATAGCCCCAAGGATTTTCACGAAGCTTGCGAGCCTAGCTCTCAAACAATTACGCCTAAAGGGAATTCAGGTAGTAGCCTACCTGGACGACTGGCTGGTGTGGGCAGCATCCGAGACAGAATGCTTGCAAGCTTCCAGTCAAATGATCCAGTTCCTAGAGTATCTAGGCTTCAAGATCAACAGAAAAGACTCGACTTTCTCCATCTCAAAAGTTCCAGTAGCTGGGAATCCACTGGGACCTAATGTCACACCGTTTTTCCATCCCGGCGAAGAAAAGGAAGGAGATAGTGGTTTCTGTCAAGAGACTTCTAGATTCCGAAAGGATATCAAGACGCGAACAGGAGAGGGTACTGGGCTCTCTCCAGTTTGCTTCGGTGACAGACCCAGTGCAAAGAGCACAGCTAAATGATGCAACCGGAGTTTGGAGAAGTTATGCATCAAACGCGCGAAGAGATCCGAGAAGACCCGTTCCGCTTCGGCTACGTACTCTTCTCAGGCCTTGGTCCCAAGCCAGACATCTAAGAAGTCGGTTCTTCTTCAGCCACCTCCCCCGTCAGTGACGATTCACTCAGACGCCTCGAAGGAGGGATGGGGAGGTCACTCTCATCGGAAAAAAGTCCAGGGGACTTGGTCCAAGCTATTCAAGACTTTTCACATAAACTTTCTAGAAGCTATGGCAGTGCTCCTTACCTTAAAGAAAGTCTCCCCGCATCACTCGATCCACATAAGGTTGGTGATGGACAGCGAGGTAGTTGTGAGATGCTTGAATCGACAAGGATCGAGGTCACCACCTCTCAACCAGGTGATGTTGGCCATCTTCCGATTGGCGGAAAAGAAGAAGTGGTACCTGTCGGCAATTCACCTTCAAGGAGTCCGCAATGTGACAGCGGACGCTCTATCCAGGTTCACACCGATAGAGTCGGAATGGTCCTTAGACGCAGGATCATTCTCCTTCATTCTGAATCAAGTCCCAGAACTGCAAATAGACCTCTTTGCGACGAAAGACAAGAAGTTGCCCCTGTACGTGTCCCCGTACGAGGACCCCTTAGCGGAAGCAGTGGACGCGATGTCCCTCGACTGGAACAGATGGTCCAGGATTTATCTGTTCCCTCCTCACAACCTTCTGTTGAGGGTCCTCAACAAACTGAGATCCTTCAAGGGGGTAGCGGCAATAGTGGCCCACAAGTGGCCGAACAGCGTGTGGTTCCCCCTGGCATTGGAACTACGGCTGAAGTTTGTACCGCTACCAGATTCAGTTCTGACCCAGCGAGTCCAGAAGTCGACTGTCTGCGCTTCATTACAGAAAACCCGGACCTTGCACCTCATGATTTTCTCTCCCTAGCGGTGAGAAAGCGTTTCGGGATTTCGAAAGCCAGCATAGACTTCCTAGAGGAATATAAGTGCAAATCTACTAGAAGGCAATATGAGTCATCTTGGAGAAAAAGGGTGGCCTTTGTCAAGGCGAAGAATCCGCAGGAGATCTCGACAGACTTTTGCTTGTCTTTCTTCATCCACCTCCATGGTTAAGGGTTGGCAGCTAACACGATTTGACAAGACCCATTCTATATGCCTTCCAGGTCGACCTCGGTAACGAGATCTTTAATAAAGTTCCGAGAGCCTGCGCTAGGCTCAGACCTTCAGCACCTCCAAAGCCCATTTCATGGTCTTTAGACAAAGTTCTTCATTTCGCTTCTCTGTTGAGCAATGAGGAGTGTGCGTTAAAGGATTTGACACAAAAAGTTATTTTCCTATTTGCACTCGCGTCCGGGGCCAGGGTTAGTGAGATTGTAGCCCTCCCGAGAGAGGCAGGTCGTGTTCAGTTCCTGGATGGGGGAGAACTGAACCTGTTTCCGGATCCTACGTTTCTCGCCAAGAATGAGTTACCCACCAACAGGTGGGGTCCCTGGAGAATCTGCCCTCTGAAAGAAGATGCATCTCTATGTCCAGTAAAATGCCTAAAGGTCTATCTTCATAGAACTTCAGACTTCAAGGGTGGTCAACTATTCGGGGGAGAAACATCAGGCTCAAATTTATCTCTGAATCAACTCAGAGCGAAAATCACATATTTTATTCGCAGAGCGGATCCTGACAGTACACCCGCAGGTCACGATCCGAGGAAAGTTGCTTCATCCTTAAATTTCCTTAATTGTATGGATTTTGAAAATCTTACACTGGCTGGAAGTCTTCCAGAGTGTTCTTTCGCCACTATGCGAAGCAAGTGGAGCAACTAAAGAGTTCTGTGGTAGCAGTGGGTTGCGTCGTTAACCCTGCTGTTTAACTCTGCGAGGAACAGTGGATTTAATTGGGACAATTAATTCCAGGGTGAGTATGTAGTTACATACTGTGATACAAACTAAGTGAGGGCACTGATGTGCCCACGTTGACTGTTCCACTTCCAAAGGTGAACCTAGCATAAGTGCAGACATGTGTGCCGAGCGTTTCTAACGCTAATGTAACTGATTAGTAATACAGACTTTTCTGACCTTCATACCTCGGTATGTTAAAAGTGGCACTAATGTTTTTCTTTCAGATAAACAAGTTTCGGTTTACTATCAGACTTATGCTTAAAGTTTTGGTTATCCTCTTCTTATATATATATATATATATATATATATATATATATATATATATATATATATATATATATATATATATATATATATAGAATTGTTGTTAACCTGTCTGTTTATTGTCTATCAATAAACTTGTTCTTGAGAACCTTGCGTCTCCTTCACCTGTGTCAATTTGTTGATATAATTGAGCATTCATTCTATGTATATTTATCTGGGATAATTCCAATAGATTGTTCCTGTATGCAAGCTATGTTGCATTGGTTTATGCTTTCCCTTAATGGGAGGACTCAGTCCCAGAAAGGGACGGTGGCGGTTTTACAAGTTTCCTCCTATGCGGATATAAACCTTTGTCCAATACAAGTATTGTGCGGAGAACTGGTCGATATTTCATATTGATGCAGTGGTTCTTTACAAACTATGCTTTACTTAATATAGGGTGAGATCACTATATTAGCTTGCCTGGTATTCATACATAGGTATATGTACTCTTCGAGACTTTTCCAGAGTCTAGTAGGACTCTTCCCTGTAGGGGGCAGGAAGCTCTAACATTGGTATGGTTAGTTGAAAAGATGTATAACGGTAACATCTTAGGTCTCTAGGTCTAGTCGACTGGGAAAAATTACCTCCGGGGAGTACGGCACGTTCTGAGAATCCACAGATACAGTAATGCTCTGGTATACTTCCAATAGGACGACATGGCTTGAGCCCAAAAAACGGATTTTGAGCGAAGCGAAAAATCTATTTTTGGGTGAGATACCCATGTCGTCCTGATGGACCCGCCCTTCCCTTTCTATGAAAGGGCTGTAGGACCCCTCCCTACATACAGTATCTGTAGCACCTCGTGTACGCTACAAGGAATACAGATGGCGCCAGGATTGGCGCCAGGCACGCTTACGAAACTGGAGAAGAGGGAGCCTTGGGAGCGGCTCCCCCTTTTTCTTTCCCGTTTTCGGTTCTTGCCAATTGACCCCTCGATGTGTTATCTCTGTTTGGGGTGCAGATTGCGTCTGGAAGAAGACCTCCTGGCAGAAGCCTAGGATGAAGTTCAAGCCCCAGACGTTGTAGAGGAAGAGGTCGACGAGGTGTCGGCTACTACGGTTCAGATCCCGGAGCCTATTCCCTCAACATCGGTCGCTCTCCCAGTAGAGCTGGGACAGGCCCTCTCCTCCATTGTTGGAATGATCCAACAAATGCAGAAGGAGAATCAGGAGAAGGCGGCTGCAATGGAACTGCAGATGCAGAGGCTTGCAGCATCACATGGGCCCCAGAAAAGGCTCAATGTGAAAGACCTTCCCTTGTGCTCAGATGCTAACCCATGGAGGTATGTTGAGCACATGCCGATGACGACTGGAAAGATTGTCATCTCAGATAAGTTGGGTTCAGTTCCCCTAGAGGAGGTGGAATTCTGGCCCAGCAAGGGGTCATATCCGGACTGTTATGTCCGGCTGAGGAAGGAACCAGCTTCAAAGGAGGAGACAGAGCCGAAGGAGGTCATAGTGATGGACCATGCTAAGGCTCAATCTTTGATTTCATCCTCGGTGAAAGAGAGGGGCTTCAAAAACTCAAAGGTAGCTGCATTGAGTAAGAAGCTCCCTTTCTTTGTGTCCTCTCCTGCTAGAGCCTTCCCCTTTTTACAGAAAGGGTTTGCGGCTGTACTAAAAGCAGTCGAGGCCGGCAAGCCTTGCCCCTCCCTGGAGGAGTGTAAACCCTTGTCGCTGGCCCTGCCTATGGACCACAAAGACTGGAAGGATGTCCATCTTACCTTCTCAGTTGGGAAGTTGGAGGCTGATATTGCCGGACGTCAGTTCGGCGAGGACCTCCCTAAACTGTCTGACTTTTTTTTGCGGAGAGAGCTCGAGACAAAAGAAAGACTGGCTGCCTCAATGTCTCTTCAGACTACTCTTGAGACGATGGCAAGTGACCCCAAGGTCCATGAAATGTTCATGGTAGTGGCCAAGACTCATCTGGCCACAGTGACGAAGGATCTTTATAGCTTCGTCAGGGCGAGGAGAGCTTGTAGGGAGTTCGTGTTCACCTCGGCTACGGTGAGGCACGAGGCAAGGAAACTAATCTCCTCCAACATTTGGGGCAAAGACCTTTTCCCTACCGAATTGGTCAAAGAAGTTGTTGAGAGGGCCGCCACGGAGAATAGAAACCTTCTCCAAAAGTGGGGCTTGGCTATCAAAAGAAAGTCTTCCCCGGATGAGGGTCCTCAACCAAAGAGGAAGACTATGGGGACTAGGCTACTATCTCGGCCAGCCAAGCCTCTTAGACAGCAACAGCAACTGCAATTGCTATTGCCTGCAGTGCCCCAGATGGTGGCACAAACCCCGACCACATTCCAGTGGGTACCCCAGGCCGTGTCGACACAGTCCACGGCATTCACCCCAAAGTTCGAAGGGCAGTCTACTTCCTTTCGAGCAAAGCCTAGAGGAGCAGCCAGAGGCTCGTCTAGGCGCCCCTCAAGGGGAAGGGGATTCAGGGGTGGTCGCGGTCAGGGAGGCAAGACCTCAGGACGGCAGTCCAAGTGAGATGATGTCGGTAGGAGGGAGACTTCGGAATTTTCGGGATCGGTGGACCTTCGATCCCTGGGCCCACAGCCTACTCAAGAACGGACTGGGCTGGAGCTGGTAGAGCCCTCCACCCCAGTGCCCTCGGTTTTTCCAACACTCCACCCCCGTTCTGGAGGAGTACGTTCAAGAACTGTTGGAGAAAAAAGTGATCCGAAGGGTGAAGTCCATCATATTCCAAGGGAGGCTGTTTTGTGTTCCCAAGAAAGACTCGGAAAAGCTCAGAGTCATTCTGGACTTGTCGCCACTCAACAAGTTCATAGTGAATTGCAAATTCAAGATGCTAACACTGCAACACATAAGGACCTTACTGCCCAGGAGGGCATATTCCGTCTCCATAGACTTGTCAGACGCCTATTGGCACGTTCCAATCAATCGTCGACTCTCCCCCTACCTAGGGTTCAAGCTACAACGAAGACTATACGCCTTCAGAGCCATGCCATTCGGGCTAAATATAGCCCCAAGGATTTTCACGAAGCTTGCGAGCCTAGCTCTCAAACAATTACGCCTAAAGGGAATTCAGGTAGTAGCCTACCTGGACGACTGGCTGGTGTGGGCAGCATCCGAGACAGAATGCTTGCAAGCTTCCAGTCAAATGATTCAGTTCCTAGAGTATCTAGGCTTCAAGATTAACAGAAAAGACTCGACTTTCTCCATCTCAAAAGTTCCAGTGGCTGGGAATCCACTGGGACCTAATGTCACACCGTTTTTCCATCCCGGCGAAGAGAAGGAAGAAGATAGCGGGTTCTGTCAAGAGACTTCTAGATTCCGAAAGGATATCAAGACGCGAACAGGAGAGGGTACTGGGCTCTCTCCAGTTTGCTTTGGTGACAGACCCAGTGCTAAGAGCACAGCTAAAGTATGCAACCGGAGTTTGGAGAAGTTATGCATCAAACGCACGAAGAGATCTGAGAAGACCCGTTCCGCTTCGGCTACGTACTCTTCTCAGGCCTTGGTCCCAAGCCAGACATCTAAGAAGTCGGTTCTTCTTCAGCCACCTCCCCCGTCAGTGACGATTCACTCAGACGCCTCGAAGGAGGGATGGGGAGGTCACTCTCATCGGAAAAAAGTCCTGGGACTTGGTCCAAGCTATTCAAGACTTTTCACATAAACTTTCTAGAAGCTATGGCAGTGCTCCTTACCTTAAAGAAAGTCTCCCCGCGTCACTCGATCCACATAAGGTTGGTGATGGACAGCGAGGTAGTTGTGAGATGCTTGAATCGACAAGGATCGAGGTCACCACCTCTCAACCAGGTGATGTTGGCCATCTTGCGATTGGCGGAAAAGAAGAAGTGGTACCTGTCGGTTATTCACCTTCAAGGAGTCCGCAATGTGACAGCAGACGCTCTATCCAGGTTCACACCGATAGAGTCGGAATGGTCCTTAGACGCAGGATCATTCTCCTTCA
Source organism: Palaemon carinicauda (assembly GCF_036898095.1). Taxonomy (NCBI): domain Eukaryota; kingdom Metazoa; phylum Arthropoda; class Malacostraca; order Decapoda; family Palaemonidae; genus Palaemon; species Palaemon carinicauda. Next base: position 157,126,525 of record NC_090735.1, on the reverse strand, counting down.
TTCTGAATCAAGTCCCAGAACTGCAAATAGACCTCTTTGCGACGAAAGACAAGAAGTTGCCCCTGTACGTGTCCCCGTACGAGGACCCCTTAGCGGAAGCAGTGGACGCGATGTCCCTCGACTGGAACAGATGGTCCAGGATTTATCTGTTCCCTCCTCACAACCTTCTGTTGAGGGTCCTCAACAAACTGAGATCCTTCAAGGGGGTAGCGGCAATAGTGGCCCACAAGTGGCCGAACAGCGTGTGGTTCCCCCTGGCATTGGAACTACGGCTGAAGTTTGTACCGCTACCAGATTCAGTTCTGACCCAGCGAGTCCAGAAGTCGACTGTCTGCGCTTCATTACAGAAAACCCGGACCTTGCACCTCATGATTTTCTCTCCCTAGCGGTGAGAAAGCGTTTCGGGATTTCGAAAGCCAGCATAGACTTCCTAGAGGAATATAAGTGCAAATCTACTAGAAGGCAATATGAGTCATCTTGGAGAAAATGGGTGGCCTTTGTCAAGGCGAAGAATCCGCAGGAGATCTCGACAGACTTCTGCTTGTCTTTCTTCATCCACCTCCATGGTTAAGGGTTGGCAGCTAACACGATTTGACAAGACCCATTCTATATGCCTTCCAGGTCGACCTCGGTAACGAGATCTTTAATAAAGTTCCGAGAGCCTGCGCTAGGCTCAGACCTTCAGCACCTCCAAAGCCCATTTCATGGTCTTTAGACAAAGTTCTTCATTTCGCTTCTCTGTTGAGCAATGAGGAGTGTGCGTTAAAGGATTTGACACAAAAAGTTATTTTCCTATTTGCACTCGCGTCCGGGGCCAGGGTTAGTGAGATTGTAGCCCTCCCGAGAGAGGCAGGTCGTGTTCAGTTCCTGGATGGGGGAGAACTGAACCTGTTTCCGGATCCTACGTTTCTCGCCAAGAATGAGTTACCCACCAACAGGTGGGGTCCCTGGAGAATCTGCCCTCTGAAAGAAGATGCATCTCTATGTCCAGTAAAATGCCTAAAGGTCTATCTTCATAGAACTTCAGACTTCAAGGGTGGTCAACTATTCGGGGGAGAAACATCAGGCTCAAATTTATCTCTGAATCAACTCAGAGCGAAAATCACATATTTTATTCGCAGAGCGGATCCTGACAGTACACCCGCAGGTCACGATCCGAGGAAAGTTGCTTCATCCTTAAATTTCCTTAATTGTATGGATTTTGAACATCTTACACTGGCTGGAAGTCTTCCAGAGTGTTCTTTTGCCACAATGGGAAGCAAGTGGAGCAACTAAAGAGTTCTGTGGTAGCAGTGGGTTGCGTCGTTAACCCTGCTGTTTAACTCTGCGAGGAACAGTGGTTTTAATTGGGACAATTAATTCCAGGGTGAGTATGTAGTTACATACAGTGGTACAAACTAAGTGAGGGCACTGAGGTGCCCACGTTGACTGTTCTACTTCCAAAGGTGAACCTAGCATAAGTGCAGACATGTGTGCCGAGCGTTTCTAACGCTAATGTAACTGATTAGTAATACAGACTTTTCTGACCTTCATACCTCGGTATGTTAAAAGTGGCACTAATGTTTTTCTTTCAGATAAACAAGTTTCTGTTTACTATCAGACTTATGCTTAAAGTTTTGGTTATCCTCTTCATATATATATATATATATATATATATATATATATATATATATATATATATATATATATATATATAGAATTGTTGTTAACCTGTCTGTTTATTGCCTATCAATAAACTTGTTCTTGAGAACCTTGCGTCTCCTTCACCTGTGTCAATTTGTTGATATAATTGACCATTCATTCTATGTATATTTATCTGGGATAATTCCAATAGATTGTTCCTGTATGCAAGCTGTGTTGCATTGGTTTATGCTTTCCCTTAATGGGAGGACTCAGTCCCAGAAAGGGACGGTGGCGGTTTTACAAGTTTCCTCCTATGCGGATATAAACCTTTGCCCAATACAAGTATTGTGCGGAGAACTGGTCGATATTTCATATTGACGCAGTGGTTCTTTACAAACTATGCTTTACTTAATATAGGGTGAGACCACTATATTAGCTTGCCTGGTATTCATACATAGGTATATGTACTCTTCGAGACTTTTCCAGAGTCTAGTAGGACTCTTCCCTGTAGGGGGCAGGAAGCTCTAACATGGTTTATGGTTAGTTGAAAAGATGTATAACGGTAACATCTTAGGTCTCTAGGTCTAGTCGACTGGGAAAAATTACCTCCGGGGAGTACGGCACGTTCTGAGAATCCACAGATACAGTAATGCTCTGGTATACTTCCATTAGGACGACATGGCTTGAGCCCAAAAAACGGATTTTGAGCGAAGCGAAAAATCTATTTTTGGGTGAGATACCCATGTCGTCCTGATGGACCCGCCCTTCCCTTTCTATGAAAGGGCTGTAGGACCCCTCCCTACATACAGTATCTGTAGCACCTCGTGTACGCTACAAGGAATACAGATGGCGCCAGGATTGGCGCCAGGCATGCTTACGAAACTGGAGAAGAGGGAGCCTTGGGAGCGGCTCCCCCTTTTTCTTTCCCGTTTTCGGTTCTTGCCAATTGACCCCTCGATGTGTTATCTCTGTTTGGGGTGCAGATTGCCATGTGGCGTGTCAAGTATACGTACTCTGATATGTCGCGATATCCCTTTCATTAGGGATATTCGCTCAAGGAGTTAGAATTCTGGGTACCTTAAGGTAAATTCTCTGGGAATATCGCCGTAGTTGTAATATACCCTAGGAAGCTACCCTATAGGAACTTCCATCAGGAATTCACTATAGACTGCCATCGTTGATTAACGTATTTCATATCAACTAGAAAATCAAGGTCAGAGAAAAGGGCATTATTTTTTCAGGGCTTAAAATAAACTGAAATGATATCAGAATATTTTTATTTTCATAAATAAAAAAAAAACCTATATTATCTTTCTAAGATAGTAAAGAATTTGTAGAAAGTTTGTTTCCGCTGTTCAATAAAGAGTAAAGTGCTTTCGCTATTCAAGGAAACAGAAAATACTATATTTGATTCTTTAATATTTAAATATTCTATTCAATTATTGCTTTATTTTAAACTCTTCTTGGAAATTAGCTTAAGAATTAATTTTTCTTTGTTCAGATTAAATACTACACATATACTAAAAGCTTTTTTCAATATATGCCATCTATAAAACGATTATATTTGTTGGCATTAAAAAATCATATAATTAGCACTTGTTATTCATTATGACAGGGGAGTGTATGGAAAAGGAATACTGCTCACTTACATATATATTTTCAAATTGATGCATATTAATTTTAATTCAGTGTCTAGCTATGCCCGTGTACAATCTTATTATTATGATTATTTTTTTTTTTTAAATTCTAATAAAGACTCATAATCTCTTATCTTGAACTCCAATTCTGTCTATATTTTCCTGAAAAAAGGTGATTTACCCATATGAAAATAAATCAAATGAGAAATTCATTTACTTTTTAATTCCTAAAAACCTTAAATGACAAAAACCTTTTTGAAGATAAAAATATAACTTGAAAACACTTAACACGTTAAGAAAAAAGCTCACTACCCCAACCTCTCTCTCTCTCTCTCTCTCTCTCTCTCTCTCTCTCTCTCTCTCTCTCTCTCTCTCTCTCTCTCTCTCTCTCGTGTGAATAAAGAGGAATCTAAATAGGATATTATGTCTGCCCATCAACATGGCTAAATGAGCATCTGTATAAATGCAGAGAAATAAACATTTACATGAAATATCTATATGAATTATTTTTGTTGGACAATTCATTTCCTCCACAAACCTCTATTGGAAAGTAATTTCGACTCCATTACAGCTATGTAAAGTACGATATCATGTTTCGATTTCAGCCTTTTAAAATCTTTATATTCTAAATCTTACTTTCGCGTTACATTATCACGTAT
>NC_090735.1:157112606-157115106 GCF_036898095.1 Palaemon carinicauda | reverse complement strand
AAAGAGAGGTAAGGGGGAATGCAGTCAGTAGATTAGCAGAGTCTTCAAATGTTGGCACTGTAGGGGAGAGGGGCACCGACGATTACACTTGTCAGGCCTACGGTTATCTATCTCAAGAGTGCTCAGCGAAAAACGCCCAGGGCGTGCGGGCTGTGGCAAAAGCACACCTACCCCGCCAAACATCCGAGGGATTTCGATCTCCCCCTCCCTTCATGACATCACAAGCAGTAGCCAATGAAGCAGTGACGACAGACATGATAGAGCAGGCACTGGGACCTTCATCGGTACCCCTAACCTCACCCTTGCAGCACTATGGGGCAGCTGCATTGCAGCTGAGGTCAGTGGCCCATGCCCCATATCTCATAATGGCCGTCTAGGAATGTTAGCCGTTAGGATCAATCTGCAAGATAAATCCATTCGAACACTGATTGACACAAGAGCCTGTGTTTCATTGATGGAAAAATGATTTTCATCAAATCCACTACAGCCCGCAGCATCCATTGTTCTTGACACGCCAGGAGGAAATAAACTACACATAAACCATACAACAATCGTCCAACTTAAGGTGGGGTCTGTGAAGTTTATACATGATTTTCTTGTCTTGCCCACCTTAGGAATTCCAGGAATCGAATAAAAGCAGGAGGGTACATTTTGCAAATAGAAAGTCATGAGAGAATAAGTGTGGATGTGAGCTTGGAGAGACATTTATGTAGGGTAACAGCTGTACCTGAGATAGAAGTGTTGTCTCCCCAGACCCTTACGAGCATATCTGTGACCCCGTGTCACCTTCTTGCGGAAGGAACCAAGGTCGTTGTTAAACCTCATGACAATTGTGCCCAAATGGTTTTAGAGGGCTTAACGGAAATAATAGAGAATAGAGCTGATATAACGATATTTGATTTGTCAAATAAAACAGTTGTTTTACGAAGTGATTGTATGTGTGAATCAGAGTTATGTGGAAGTGCTTATAATGGGATGCTGGGAGCCACAGCTCCAGCCCGCACAGACGCACGCACTTAATTTGTGATTATGAAAGCGCGAAAATTATGTCCGTCAGAATATCAGCCTGTAGTTAGTGACATGTCAATAACTATTCCGATGTAATTGGAGATGAGCCACCCGGGAGGATTAATCGATTTCCCTATAGTATTGAAACTGGGTAGGCGGAGCTGATCAGGTCCAGGCCTTATAAGGTACCCATTCATTTCCAGGAAGAGATAGAAAGGGAAATCAATAAATTAAGGGCTTCTCCAATTGTAGCTGTTAGGAAAAACGATAGTTAGGTAAGATTGTGTGTTGATTATTGGAAATTAAATGCAGTCACTAAGGATAATGCATTTCCATTGCCCTCGATCGAAGAATTACTTGTGAAAGTACGGGATAGCAAATATTTTACAACTGTTGATTTAAAATCTGGATACTATTAAATACCCATTCAGAAGGGCAGTAAATGTAAAACGGCATTTATAGCTAACGACCAATTATTTCAGTTTAATTTTCTTCATTCAGTGTTAAAAAGGATCCAAGTAATTTTTCTAGATTGATGATGGTGGTTTTGTCGCCTTTAATTGACCTTAATTTTCTTGTTTATTTAGATGATATCATAATCACATGGAAAATGGCCAATGAACATAATAATAATATTCATAAAGTTTTAGAAGCATTGTGACATAATGGTATGAAAATAAATTTGCTAAAGTGCAAATTCTTCTGTAAACAAGTCGAATTTTTAGGTCACATAATAACCCTAGAAGGTATCCAACCCTGCCCCAGTAAAGTAGCAGCTATTAGAGATTTCTCCAGGCCACGTAACTCTAAGGGAGTAGCTGGATTCCTAGGACTTGCTGGGTATTACTGTAAATTCATAAGAGATTTTGGAGAGATAGCGAGACCCTTAGATGCTTTAAAGAAACAAAAAGTAATAAATTGGGGAGGGGAAGTAGAAAGGGCCTTTAACCATTTGAAAGCTGCCTTAACTAGCATTGGATTACTGTCATATCCTAGATTTGATCACTCATTTTTAGTGACAACAGATATGTGTAGTGTAGCTATTGGTGGTGTAGTTTCTCAACGAGATGATAAACGCAGAGAGCGACTCCTTTGTTTTGCTTCCCAGGCGGGAAAAGGGGCAGAAAAGAATTATTGTACATTCGATCGAGAGGCTTTGGCTATTCTTTGGGTTCTAGAGAGGCATCGGTTCTTTTTATCAGTTCAATCGATTGAGTTGCATTTTGATCATCGCCCCTTACGTGATTTGTATTACAAAAAAGATTTGACCTCTCGACAAGCGAGATGAATTGAGAGATTGTTAGAGTTTAATATAAAGGGTTTTCACCTCATAAAAGGTAAAGCTAACAAGGTAGCTGATGCTCTCTCTAGAGGTGCAGTAATAGGATTAACAACTAGGGCACAAAAGAGAAACGAAGAACGTAACCAAGATATTGGAGACCCCCATCATAATAGAGAAAATAGGGAACGGGATAAGGGTCCTCCCAATGTG
>NC_090735.1:157095106-157097606 GCF_036898095.1 Palaemon carinicauda | reverse complement strand
ATAAATACCTAGAGTATTGTTGTTTCCTTTGATGGTCTATTTCAAAATAAGACCTAAGCTTTCCTCCCAGCACCTTTTTTTGGGTTTATAAATATATTTTATAGTGGCTTATTATCATAAATCAGCCGAGTTTATCTACTTGTTGTTTAAATTAACCTTTGTATGGAAGCTATTTTAGGAATAATATACAGCAATTATTTTTCTTAATATTTTTATGGAATATCAGTTTATGAAGCTTTTCACGTGAGTTTCCATGGATATTATGGGCCTTACTTGATAGAAAAATATCCACTCACTAAAAAGGGCCTATTTATAAAAAATCTTGATCAACCATATACCTCTTTTTTTTCATGGCATTGTCAAACACTGATACCCACTTACCATTAGGTGAACTTATGGTAGTAAAGATTGAAAGGTTACACATGAAAAGCAGATGATTCGACAGAATAAAATTTCACATTCATATATGAACAGCGCACAAACCACCTGCCCTCCCCAGCGGAGACCAGAGGCTGACAGACAATGGATAAGGGTGACACAACAAGCATAATTATGAAGTTTCCCAAATTCCCAGTTCCTAGCTCTTAAAGATGATAATGTTATAGACTTTATTGAAAACTATCGGGCTTTTAAGGGGCTCGAACTTCCTGACATCATTCCCGTTAGGGTCCAATACACTACCTTAACCCTAGGTTAGAATCGACCAATGTTCCTTGCTAACGTGATTGTATGTATGTTTTACGGCACACAGTTTGGTCAAATACACTATCAGAATTTAAGATCTGGAAAATGAGTACTACTATTTGCAAAGGTATTAATTAATTTAGACTTTATCGACTGATTAACAATTTATTAAAACTGCAAGTTTCAGAAAGTTCTATACTAAGAGAACTGTTTCCTTTCTTGAATATATATGTAACAGAGCTATTCTATGTTTTGATGGAAACTGTAATATTTTCTTATCTTAATTGAAATATATTTATTTTTCTTTCTCTTCGTACTATTTTTTTTTTCTTATTCGCATAAAACCTATATCATTTACTTCTTTCATTTAATCGTTTTCGTCTGTCATCTTTTCTTTTAAAAAAATATTATCCCTTTCTATTGCATCCTTATATTTCATAATAATACATTATTTCAGACAAATTATTCCTCATTTTCTTTATTCCCTTTTCATATCTTCGTCCCCTTCTTTCTCTCAAAAAAGAATATGGACAAATGAGAATCGTCTGGGACGTTATCGAAACCCGTATTTAATGAAGTTGGATCCTTTTCTAGTCTTTCTGAGCCTTCCTCTTCTCTTGGAGATACCATTGCCTTCTGGGATGTCATGTTCATGACTCACTGCATTTTAGGGATTACGAAAACACAGGGCCTTCACAATGGTATTTTATTTGGCTCGTTCGTTGGCATTTTACAACTTGCTGTGTGTTAATTTACGGTCAATTTCTTGAAAAAAATTTTTCAGCTTTCCTTAATGTCAGTTCTTAAGAACATCGTATTTACCTATTTAGTACAATGATAATTTTCTGAAAACTTTGAATGTTTTGAACATTTTTATTATCTAAATTCATATAAGAGAGAGAAGTTATCTTCTTTATAAAATATGAGAAAATAAGGACTTGGAGGTAGCCTGATATAATATTAAAACAGCTTTTAACGTATTTACTATATACTGTAAGTGCAAAAGTACTAAGATATCCATAAACATAAAGCAAGATATATCATATTTATCGGTGAATTCGATTTTCAAATTGTAAGGAAAAGATATTCAAATAAGGACTTCTTACTTGAAATATTAAAGAAATGAAAGATTAAAGTGTTTACTTCTGGATTCAGCATGTACATTAGCAATAAAGCTGTCGTGTTACTGTCAAGAATCACATAAACACTCAAGATTATTCTTAAAAATAGCCAAAATAGTAAATAATTAACTCTTTTACAATAACTTTCCACATCGCATATAATGCCAATTTTTTTTATATGAGTTTATATTTTATTGGCTCAATCAAGAACAGTTTATATTTTATTGGCTCAATCAAGAACAGCTAACAGCTGGAGACGTTCAAGGGTCTTTATAGTACCATTTATGGACGAATTAAGTTTTTGCTTCTGCATAAGTACTTTGTCTACTATAACTGAAAATTTTATACTCCCACACAACTGATCTCATCTAGTTGCTTTTAAGTATGCAAATAGCATTAGCGCTTCTCATACGTTTTTTACAAAAAAAGAATCAAGATAAATCTAAGCATGAATAAGATTCATGAAAAAAAAAAAAAATAAAAACATTCATAAGTGGTATGTAAAATAATATCTGAAAAAAAAATACGGAGGTTACTAAAGTTCCGGACAAAATACTACTATTTTTTCCAAAATAAAAATAAGTGAATATGATGCTAATAGGATTACATTATGCCGTATTAACACTGTCTGGGGTCTTCAAATACCACATGTATGTTTAGTTTAAACATTTCCTAATCAATTTTCTTCGTATAGT
>NC_090735.1:157072606-157080106 GCF_036898095.1 Palaemon carinicauda | reverse complement strand
TGATAACCAAAAAGGGTTAAGCCTACATGGATTTCCGGAGGAAGGTGGGACATAGCATACGGGCCTTGGGGAAAAGAAAAACGTTATAACATATTGAGATAATAGTATTTACGGAACGTTTATCGATATGATCACATGCTATAAATGCATGATTCTCAAGGTTAGTTAAGGGGTGGGGTAGGGTATAAGAAAAAAGTGGAAGCGGACAAAATGTGTTTTAAAAGTGGAATAAACCATAAGTTAAACGATTTGAGCGGAACCAATTATTGATCCTCCTCTACAAAAATGATTTAGTGTCATATGGCATCATTTGTTATTCTACTTTTACTGAAGAAACTGTATTTAAGGTAAGTTATGAACGGGTATAATTAACACACTCTTGCAATACAATAACCATTCTGGTCTCACAGCGAATTCTTTTGCAAATTCCACCAAAGATATCTGATTTATCAGAGACACTTCAAGTTGATAGAGATAACATCCTCTTCTTCATTGTTCTGCAGGTGTGCAGTGCAATGCCTTACTGTCTGAAACCTAGCTGTTGAGAGGGGCTCATTCACTTGAGTATTGTGACATGAACTTTAAAGGAAGTATTGCTGGAATCTAGACGGGTGTTATTATTCCTCTCTTGTCAACTTCCCCATTGCGTTTCTTTCTCTTCTTTATACTCACTTTTCTTATTTGGATTTTTTTTTCTTGTTCTTTGACTAATCCTCAGTTCAATGACCAGCAAAGACTATGGGCTTCTCAATGATTATTTCAATCTGGAATTTTTTAGAAGGATAAGACGTGTTTGTTTTTGATAAAATTTTTAATGAGAAATTCATTCCATTATTATTTAATATTTTTCTGAACATAGTTCATTGTCAAAAACTTTGCAAGAAAAGGATATCAGATAACTATTTTTTTTTTCTCGTTATATGAAATTTATTGTTTATATTTTAAAATAGGCAAAGACTTATTTTTGTATATTAGTTTCATTAACTGCCGAGTTCATGCGTTCTTTTCTCTACATCAAGGCATAATTCATGTCAAGAAAAATATTTTATTAGAATTCAGTAAGGTCACTCCATTCTTCACCAATACCTTATCAAATGAATAAGTGATAAACATATTTTATTTACCATAAGATGATCTGATAAATCATATATAATGCATGTTGCTTCAAAACCTTGTTATTATTACTTACAGATGCTTAATGATAGATTGGTCGTGCCACCAGCCACCCGTTGAGATTCTACGCTTGAGAGTTATTGGGTCCTTGACTAGTCAGACAGCACTACATTGGATCCTTCTCTGTTGTTACGGCTCATTCTGGCTTTGCCTACACATAAACCAATGGTCTGGACTATTCTTTTTACATTCCTCTCTGCCCTCATACACCTGGTAACACTGAGATTACCAAACAATTCGTCTTCGTTCCGGTAGTTGACTACTACACTGTAACTTGTTCAGTGGCAACTTTCCTCTTGATAAGGGTAGAAAAGACTCTTTAGCTATGGTAAGCACCTCTTTTAGGAGGACTCTCCAAAAATTAGACCATTGTTTTTTAGTCTTGGATAGTGTCATAGCCTCTGTACCAGAGCCTTCCACTCTCTTGGATTAGAGTTCTCTTGTTTGAGAATACACTATTATTTCTTTTCCTATTCTTTTTATAGTTCATATACGGAAGATCTAATCTAATGCTGTTACTGTCCTTACAATATTTTATTTTAAATGTTTATTAGTTTTATTGTTATTTATTTCCCTTTTTTTGTTTCCTTAATGTGATATTTTATTTGTGTTAATAACATTTTGCTTTCCCAACTAGGGTAGCCTAGCTTATAACGATAAACAAAAAAAGCTACTACTACTACTACTACTACTACTACTACTACTACTAATAATAATAATAATAATAATAATAATAATAATAATAATATGAACACTTTTATTATTAATTTTATTAATACTATTATTATTATTATTATTATTATTATTATTATTATTATTATTATTATTATTATTATTATTAATATTATTATTATTATTATTATTATTATTATTATTATTATTATTAATATTTTACTCATATATATATATATATATATATATATATATATATATATATATATATATATATATATATTTTATATATATATATATATATATATATATATATATATATATATATACTGTATATATATATATATATATATATATATATATACTGTATATATATATATATATATATATATATATATATATATGTGTGTGTGTGTGTGTGTGTGTCTGTCTGTGTGTATATATATATATATATATATATATATATATATATATATATATATATATATATATATATATATATATATATATATGTATATATATATATATATATATATATATATATATATATATATATATATATATATATATATATGTTATTTCTTTATCATTTTTATTATATTTTTTAATTTTTTGTATTCCTTAATTTTTATTATTTTTATCAATCTTATCATTACTATTTTCATTAAATCTATTATTTTTATTTGCATGATTTTTATTGTTTATATTAATTTTAATTTTATTATGTCTATCTTTATTACAAATATTTTCATTTAAATTTTAATATATATATATATATATATATATATATATATATATATATATATATATATACATATATAAATATATATATATATATATATATATATATATATATATATATATATATATATATATATATATATATATATATATATAAATTTAAATGAAAATATATGTAATAATGATAGACATAATAAAATTGAAATTAATAAAAACAATAAAAATCATGAAAATGAAAATAATAGATTTAATGAAAATAATAATAATAAGATTGATAAAAATAATAAAAATTAAGGAATACAAAAAATTAAAAAATATAATAAAAATGATAAAGAAATAATAGAAATAATAAGAAAATAAAGATAAAGAAAATCAATATAATAAAAATCATAAAAAATAATATGAAAAATAAAAATAGTAAAACTAATAATAAGGGTAATGAAGATAATAATAATAAAAAATAAAAGTAACGCATTAAAATAATAAAAAATAATAATGATTAAAATACTGAAATAAAAATATATTATAGAAATATAATATAAAAAGTGATATGAATAAAAAAAAATAATAAAAATAAGAATAATAAAAATAATATGATTGATAATAATAAAAATAATAATATAAAAAACAATAAAAATAAAAGAAATATTAAAATAATAGGAAGAGAATTAATGAAATTAATTGAAATAAGAATAATAATAATAATAATAATAATAATAATAATAAAAATAATAATAATAATAATATTAATAATAATAATAATATTAATAATAATAATGAAAAAAAATTGACAAAATAAAAATAAAACTAACCAATATAACAAAAACCAAATTTAGAACGATAAAAATAAAATTAATAAAAATGATAATGGTATAAATAAAAATAAGAAAATATAAAAAGGAAAAAAAAAATAGAGATTACGACTGTAAAAATAAAAATATTAGAAATGAAATTAATAAATACTAACCAAATAAAAGTAAAAAAGTTATATAAATACAAAATAAACAGAAAAATAAAAAAAAAATGATAAAAATAATTAAGATAATAATCATGACAAATACTAAAAACACTAAAAGTAATAAAAATTGTAATAATTATAAAAGTATTAGAAATGACAAAGGTGATAAAAACTATGAAAATAATAAAGATAAAAATAAAAATTTAATAATAATAGTAAAACTAAATATAGAATTTAAAAAACAATATAGAAATAATAGAAATGATAAATATAATAGAAATTATAAAAATAAATAACAATAAAAAAATTGATAAATTAAAATAATATAAATAATAAATTAATAAAAATGTTAGAAATAAGAATACTAATCATGACCAGTAAATAATAAAAAAATAAGAAAAATAAAAATAGTAATAATAAAAACAAGAGAAATAATAAAGATAATAAAAATAATAAAAATTAAAATAATTATAATAATAATGATAATAATAATAATAATAATAATAATAATAATAATAATAATAATGATAATGATAATAATAATGATAATAATAATTATAATAATAATAATAATAATAATAATAATAATAATAATAATATATAAAAAGAAATTAAATGAAAATAAATATAGAAAAAAATATAAAAATAAAATTAATGAAACCAATGAAAATCATGAAAACAATAATAATAAATATAATGAAAGTAATAATAATAAATTTAATTATTATAATAAAAATTAAAAAAAATATTAAAAAAATAGAAAAAATAATAAAAAAAATTAAAAAAAATAATAGAGATTATAAAAATAATGTTAAAGATAATAAAAATATTGTATATGAAAATATAAAAAAATATTAAAAAATATTAAAGATAATAAAAATAATGATAATGATAATAAAAATAGTAACAAAAATAAAAGTAATAGATATTAAGATAATGAAAATAAAAAGGATAGAAATGAAAAAAAAATAATAGATACAAATAATAGACATAATATAGGATAAAAAATAAAAGTAATATAAATAAAAATTATGAAAATAAGAGTAATGAAATATTTAAAATAATAAAAAGAAAAAAATAGAAATAAAGCTAAAAAAATAAAATAATGTAAATGAAAATAACAGAAATGAAATTAATGAAAAAAGAAAATAATCATTGATAAAAAAAACAATGAGAATTATGAAAAAAGTAAGAAATATAATGAAAATAATAATAAAATTAATATAAATAATAAAAATTTAAAGAAATATTAAACATGAAAAGAAAAATAATAGAAAAAATATAAATAATGATATATATAATAACAATCATATACATCATGAAAAATAATAGAGATAATAAAAATAAAGAAGAATGATTATGATAATAAAAATAATAATAATAAAATTAAAATAATAGATAATAGAATGATAAATATTTTGAAAATAAAAATAGAAAGATAAAAAAGAAAATAATAGATATAACAATAATGAAAATAATATAAGGTAAAAAATAAAAGTAATAATCATAAATAACATGAAAATAAAAGACATAAAAATATTTAGATTATCAGAAAAAGAATAATGAAAATAAAAATGAAGAAAAATAAATAATATGAATTAAAATAAGAAAAATAAATAATATGAATTAAAATAAGAAAAAGAAAAATATTGAAAAAGAGAATATGAAAATAAGAAAAATAAATAAATAATAAAAACAATAGGAGTAGAAATAATAAAAATGATAACAATAATATAAATGATAAAAAACTAATAAATGATAAACCTAATAATAAAAAATAGATAATATTAATAATGATTATTATTATTATTATTATTATTATTATTATTATTATTATTATTATTATTATTATTTTATTAATATTATTATTATTATCATTATTATTATTATTATAATTATTATTATCATTAGTAGTAGTAGTAGTAGTAGTAGTAGTAGTAGTAGTAGTAGTAGTAGTAGTAGTAGTATTAGTAGTAGTGGTAGTAGTTGTAGTAGTAATATTTGCAATGAATAATGTAACACTAAATAAAGAAATCTGGAAGGACGTTATCTTCTAAACACCCATCTCTGACGTACTTTTATTGTTGTATCAACTCATAATTCTCTGCTCCAGGAAAATGGTAAAGTAACTCTGGAGAGGAAGAAGAACACTTATTCGAAGATCGTATAAGTGTTTTTTTTTTCATCTTATTTAGTAAATAGAGATAATTCTGTTAAATGATGGTGATGATAATTAATTAATGGAGATATATTCAAATCCATAAAAGAAAAAATCCTATTACAAAATCCTAATATTGTCACTTTTTTTTAATTATGTTTATAAAATACAGTAAAAGATTTAATTTTTAGGAAATACTTAAACCTACATAAAAATTGTGGTACTAGAATTTCAAATTTTTTAGATACAGTTACCAAAAAGTATAAGATATTAATTTTCAACAATAGACAATAAACAATAAAACTCTTTCTATTATTGGATCTTTTATATATATTTTTCTTAAAGAAAATAATCTTATTGAATACTTATCATTATCTTTTTTTTAAATATAGCTTACAAATGAGTATTCTAAGGCTACTTTCTTCTTATCATTTCCCTTCTTCCTTAGCAATCTCTAGGGACCCATTCTGTTATTTGTAATGTCAATTAGTTATCTATCCCTCTCAATCAATACACGTCCTGACGTTGTCCATATCTTTTTCTTACATGTTGTTAGAACACCATTTACTTTTTTTACTGTAGTATCTATGTTGCTCCTTTTTTTCTGTCTCATGGTGCTATTCCCATCAGTATTCTTTTCATAGGTTTTTGAGTTGTAAAAAACATATATGCTCGGGCTTTTGGTAAGTCTCCAAGTTTAGGATGCATAAGTTAATATTGGTAGGACCATCTGATGATATACTATAATTTTTAGAGAATGGGACATCTGACTTTTCATAATTTCATTTTGATTACCAAAATCTTTCTATCCTATGGTTATGTTTTTTTTAATCCAGTCTAATGTACTTGGGAAATACTTAGCGTCTGCCCTAAGTATGTAAATTCATTAACGATCTTTAGATTTTTTTCAATAACCCTGTATTTTCATACCCTTTATATCTCTCCACTCTCTCTCTTGGCAGAATCTACCCAGTGCACTCCTCCAATTTCAGGACCGACCAACTCTTTGATCTTCCTCGCCAAAGATGATTTTTCAATGTGGGCCTCATAGTTTTACACAGCCAATCTCTTGACGGATTTATTCCACTCCCTCCGAAGTCCCTTCTACTTGACCCGTAATGGAAGATAACCTGCTTTTACAATAGCAGAAGTTTAGGCTGGTGGCCATGAGAAGTTTTTAACCGATGGCTCCAAGAAGACTGAGACTGGGCCCAGAGTTCAACTTACAAGCCCTCGTTCTACCCATGACCCTAAAGCAAATCTAACATATCCCTCCTAACTAGTCCACATTTCAGCAGTGTTCTTACGTTTATTGTTTCTGTCGTCAAAGTTAACTTTTTTATAAACAAAAAGACAAGATGAAACAAAATGTGTTATTGTTAAACTTCATACAAAGAAGATGAAAGCCAGTTAACGTAAAAATGACCAAGCCTTCATAGATGATTACCCAGAAATAATGACTAGTTATGTTAACCCACCATGGTCCATCGAGCTTAGTTAATTGTATACCTTCCCTGAGTTATCGATGTCTATCGGGCTAGAAGTTGCTAAAGAAAATGCACAGATTATGTATGAGTACTTATGCGCAGTCCCGACCTTTTGATCAGGAAAAGAAATTATCCTCTCGGTCCATAAGAAGAATGTCGGTCCTGAGGTTGTGTCTGCTCACTTAGAACATTTCTGTTATTTATTAGCTGCTTCTTCGAACCGAATGGAACCCGACCTACATGAAAAATAAACATTGCTCTCAAAAATTACGACAGAAACAATCAAAAGAACGAGATAAATAATCAGTGCA
>NC_090735.1:157057606-157070106 GCF_036898095.1 Palaemon carinicauda | reverse complement strand
TTTACATATCTTCATGCTACCTTTGTTCAGTGATAAAAAGAATATCTTAGTAAATGTCGAAAAAGGATTATGGCTGTGAATATATATATATATATATATATATATCTGCTATTATTGGAATAGAGGATCATTATTTTAAGAATATATTTTTTGCAAAAAAATCTCTTAATCTTAGAGTCCCATAATCGTTTTTACTTAAAATAATTGGTAATCTGAGATCATTCTTATTCGTAACGAAATTATAACTGACGAACAGTTTTCATACGATTTACTCGGTTTTTTAAAGTATAAGTGATATTAATCATTCTATGGTTAGTAAAAAAGCTTAATTGATATGTACATGTAGAAAGAGAGAGAGAGAGAGAGAGAGAGAGAGAGAGAGAGAGAGAGAGAGAGAGAGAGAGAACTAGTTAATAATCAAACCTATGTTCTAGGCTACTTTCGTTTTGCTTAGTGATGATCGGTTTGATACTTTTTGAAGATGAAGTGTCTCTAGGTTTTCAAATGTTCTGAAAAGAATGTCATTCAAATTATGAGTGAAACTTCAATCCTGGATCGGGGAACCTGTCATTAGAATTATCATGTAAATTATAGAAAGAATTTTGACGTTATTTGCTCTAAAATTACTCATTGGATTGCAGCTGTTGACCATAGATATAATCAATAATACATCTATTAATAGTTAATTTTATTTATATTTAGGAAAAGTAATTATGAAAAATAATACATGAATATTTAATCTGCTTTAATCTATAAAAAAAGTAATAAGGTCCGAGGTTGACGTAATGTTAGGAAGAGTTATCAATAGTTCGTAATAAGTGGAATGAATGTCTTAAATTCACCTACATCATCAATCCAAATCACAACACACTTCCATAAACCACTTAATGCTAACAGAACTAGCAATAACACACGATAAGTAAAGAAAACTATTTAGAAAATAATATAGTAACAGATAAACTAATAAAAAAAGAGCAGTTAGGTGAATACAAGAGCTAATAAAATATCTAATCCCTTTAGATTTGTGTTCAATATAGGACTACTGTCGAGTTAATTACAATAGGTTTCAATGGGAGGTAATCTAAAGCATTAAGGTTTTAGCTATTATGCACCTAATTTTTATAGTTTGAAAAAAAGCAGAGTAATTAGCATCTGAACTGATTTAACAGCTCATTGAAATATATAATAGAGGAGCTAATTGGTCTTGGTGAGTCTTTCATATTCTGAAGTCTATTTACTTGTATTCACAAACTACGAGGATATTGAATTATTCACTGTATGAGGATAGGCTAAACAATACGTCCGGGTATGAATAAAACGAAGTAAGACTATCCCCTTGAGGTCTTTTACAGTTTTAATACTATCCATTATGCCTAATGGCATAACATTCGTTGGGCAAGAGGGGAGAGGTAATAAATATAAATATATATATATATATATATATATATATGTATATATATATATATATATATACATATATATATATACACACACACACACACACACACATATATATATATATATATATATACACACACACACATATATATATATATACACACACACACACACACATATATATATATATATATATATAATATGTGTGTGTTTGTGTGTGGTGGGCTTATCATAATAGGGACGCTTCCTTCAAAAATACGAAATTGGATCAGATAATTTGGGAATGATGATATACTGTACAGTGTATGACAAGAATTACGAATTGATTTGTTACTAAAAAATAATTTGAAGAAAGTAGTACCCTGATATATTTTCCCTTTTTAACTAGGAGCAGCTTTTTGATAAAATTATTGATGTTAAGAACACATAGGTCTTCACATAAATACGAAGCTATAACAAAATTTCATGTGTATCTCATCAAATAATTTTTATTGAAAGACTGTAAAAGTGTGGAAGGAATAGGTACTCTTAAACACAGACATGCACATACACACGCACACACACACACACACACACATATATATATATATATATATATATTATATAATATATATATATATATTATAATATATATATATATATATATATATGTATATATATATATATATATATACATATATATATATATATATATATACGTGTGTGTGTATATATATATATATATATATACTGCATATATATGTATATGTGTGTGTGTTTATATTAATAAATTCATAATTATATTGATTCTGGTGAGCATATTTACTCACTCTCTCTCTCTCTCTCTCTCTCTCTCTCTCTCTCTCTCTCCCGTTATTGATTCAATTAGTAATTCTAAACCAATTAACCTTTTTCTTGCTTGATATGTAAAGGTAGAGTGTGTTTATTACGTAAATAAAAAGAAGCGCGAATTATTTAATAGAAAAGGTTAAGGATTAGAATATTGAAAGGGTCGGGTCTACTCAGGAAATAAAGTTCTGATCAAACTTAAGCTGTTATGGAAAATCCTAGTCTGGTACTCATTAAGAATCACGCGGTAAATTACGAAGACCCGACAACATAATATAATATTCATTGTTGTAAGACGGTTGGACAGGAAATTTTAATTTGTCTAACTGTTTTGCAATGCCCCCTTATTTTTATGGAGAGAGAGAGAGAGAGAGAGAGAGAGAGAGAGAGAGAGAGAGAGAGGTTGTAATTTATTAGGAAATATTCACACTAATCCTTGTTACGAAGTTAATTTTCTCATAACCTACAATGAGAAAAGTTATAACTCTTCTTAAGATGTTATGACTATATAAAATTTCATTGGATAGATTGACTATGTAGAGGATTAATTTTTGTTAAATTTCTGTTATTTGTTGTTTGCTAAATCTACAGAGAGAGAGAGAGAGAGAGAGAGAGAGAGAGAGAGAGAGAGAGAGTGATAGGTAGTTAGTGTAATAATTGTCTACTGTGAGAGAGACTGTTGGTATAATTGAGGTTGTTTGTATTTTTAGTTAGTTTAGGAGAGTGATGAATGTCTTGCGTGGATATTTTTCTTGATTTGAGTGCAAACAGAGGCAGTGTGCTCGTGAATGCTGGATAATATTCTATATTATTTTACCATCTTTGAAGTGGTTATTTTTCATAAGATCCGTAAGTCCTCCTGTAGAGAAAATTTTTTTTAATGTGAATTTATTGTTGCTGATCAGACCTGTAATAAAAGATTTTATTTAGACTATTCTTTTGGATTGTATTAAGATTACAGATGATAATGATGATGGTTTTGGCATCTATGACCCCGAAGAGTTAAGGCCGTTATTACAAATTACCAGAAAGTCTTCTGTTTGTCACACAGTGTTGTGCCAGTAAAGACGGTTGGATTAGTGTTAGTGAACACACACACAATGTATATATATATATATATATATATATTTATATATATATATATATATATGTGTGTGTGTGTGTGTGTGTGTCTGAGTTTTTTAGTTTTGAAGTTAGGGTTGCATTGAATTTAAATTAAAGTTTTGTTATTGTTTAGTTTTAAGCTTTGTTATTGATTTTGAGGGGTTCATTTGATTTTGGATTGTTTTTGTCGTTGCTGGCATGGTTTCCGACCCACAGTTGTGGGTTCGAATCTCTACCCGGCCAGAAGCTGTTACCATAAAAGGAATTCCAAGTGTATATATTTCCAAGATATATTTCGGTATTGAATGCCATTCGTCGGTGATATTTACATTGATTGAAATCACGTGTGCTTGTGATATATGTTCATATATATATACATATATATATATATATATATATATAATATATATATATATATATGCATATAATGTATATATATGTATATATATATATATATATGTATGTATAAATATGTATATATATATATATATATATAGATATATGTATATATATATATATATACATATATGTATATATATATATATATATATGTACATATATGTATGTATATATATATATATATATATATTTATATATATATAAATATATATATATATATATATATATGTACATATATGTATATATATATATAAATATATATATATATATATATATGTATATATATATATATATATATATGTATATATATGTATATATATACATATACAGTATATATGTTTATATATGTATATATATATATATATATATATATTTAAATATATATATATATTTATATATATATATATGTATATATATATATATATATATATATATTTAAATATATATATATATATATATATATATATTTAAATATATATATATATATATATATACATATATATATATATATATATATATTTACATATATATATGCACATATATATATACATATATATGTAAATATATATATATATATATATATATATAAACCAAATATCTAAACATAAGGGCAAAATGAATTAAGAATCAATGTAAGAAATTAACACTAGATGGATAATTTCAAAATGAGAGTAAAAGACAAAACCAACCATTTTTTAAAAGCAAATTTATGTTAGGTTCACCAGAAATCAAACTGAATAGTTGATCAAAGATTACGTCGTAAATAGGTAAGAGGACTTATATGGTTTAAAGCAATCGTATTGCTGATTTCAATATATTTAGTCTAAGTCTTCCAGAAAAAAAAATGCACTAAAATTATCCATGTCGATGAAATACTAATTATTATAAACAAATTAACTTCAAAAAAATAAAATTAAAATCAATATTCTACTTGAAAATGATTGCCAAATGTAGGAAGTAAATAATATTTGAAAATATAATGAAAAAACCAATTTAATTTTTTTCTCCAAAAATACGAGTTGGATATTTATAGAAAATAACTGCCGCAAAAACTATCTTAGAGAAATTCTAATAAGCCTGTCAAAGAAAATGAAGCGTTAAATTAAAATCTACCATTTATGTTCTATTGTTACTTGTTTGAAAGTTAAAACGCCCTTTGGGTAAACTAGGAAAATGTGAAATGGAAGTGTTGCAGCGCAAAAACCTACAACAAAGTTCAGCAGTTTACCTTTATTACGAAAGAGCAAAGTTGTAGGTCAGTAAAATGTTACCTATCAAAGAGAAAGTTTGAAAGAAATCAAGGATACAGTTTATCTGTGAGTGTGTTTGTGTGTGTAATGAGGTGCACAATGGTAGTTATAAACAATACCCTATCAACCTAGATTTATTTCTATACTACATATCTTTTTGTCCTTAGACTATCTGATACCTACCTCTTTACTGTCATCTAAAGTGATCATAGCTACTCTAGTTAATTGTGAAGGACCGACTTTATTTACAGTGATGACTGCTTTTGCTTTTGCCAATCCTTTAGAGCTCTAGAGGCAGATCGAACAATAGAAAGAGGTAATCCCCGTCATGATTGTATTGGAAAATTTTAGTGTTTAAAAAATATCGGTTTGCTATATATATATATATATATATATATGTATATACATACGTGTATGTGTGTTTGCATACAGCTGTGAGTCTGTGTAGAACTCATCATCATTCTGGTTTTCCCTCTTTCACATTTAGACTCATCATCAAGGTAATAAACCTCAAGGAATATTTGAAGTTAAATAGAAAGATAAACATGAACTACTGAAAAAAAGTTATATCGAAACAGTAATGTAACTGATAGTAAGAATAACTTGATAAACACTCGGACACCAAATATGATTTTCAATTTATAGTAAAATAAAATAATTCTCGTTGCTGTCAATTCCCTTCCATTTTCTTGTGACTGTCGTGCTATCATAAAACGTTGTAATAGAGCAAGCGGGTACGAAAGTATTACCACTAGTGGCATCAATATTTTTATTCAAGAGATATAAAGCATTGAGCTGCTTCGTAAGGCAAAATAAATTCTATGATTATAGTTAACTTCCTGGTAGGAAAACATAATACACGGTTACAAGGTCCTTCTGATATTAATGATTTAATTTCTGATTCTCTTGAACAATAAATTCTCTCTCTCCCTCTCTCTCTCTCTCTCTCTCTCTCTCTCTCTCTCTCTCTCTTGTATTATCAAATATTTTACTGCTTGACATAAAAAGAAACGAAATCTACAGTTTATCATCAAATATGTTGATAATCAGAACGGATATTTTGTCTACTTTTTATGAAGCATTTCTTTTTACAAAAAAAAAAAAATAAAATAACAAAAATAACAAAAACAACTAATATGAGGCACTACTAGCAAGAGTATGAAATTGGTTTCTGCTACCGGAGTTCCATTTAGGTGATATGCCTGATCGTCAAATGCTTTAATCATGGAGACTCCTAGATTATTCGGCCCTTAACGAAAGGATACATTACTAGCTATCACTCGTGGGGTGAAAGGGTCTTGATTACCTTCATGTCTCATTTTCAATAATGGAAAACTCTGAAAACAAGGGGAGAACAAGAGCAAAGGACTTAGCAGAACGTAAAAATTCTACCACCCAACATTTCAATAGATTTGTAACGTACAGAAACTCGGGGGAAGATTAATCAGGTAGAGTTGATTAAAAAAACATAGTAAAACGAAAGCCCCTTTGTAACCTCTTTCCTGCATCTGATACAGATATTCTTTCATATATTAGGCGGTACTTCAAATAAAATAAATACCAATGAATTGGGTATGAAAAAAGAAACATAAAATGAATTGATATTGAAGGTTCGTCTGTCTATTGAAACTAGAACTGGACGGAAATTATTGATCAGGAAAGATGTTAATGCTAGAATGGCAATAATTAAAGTTTTGTTAAAGCAAAGCATGCGTTGATTTAGTGAATATTTTTTTTCATTAAAAGGCTATGCAGTTATTTGTAGCTAGAAAACGTATTTTGAAGAGATGTAAAGTGTGCAGGATATGTGAAAGACAGATGATGCTGATAAGTTATTTAAATTTAAATCACACAAAATAGTAGTAATACACAGATGACCTAGGAGTATCACAAGTAAGAAGTTGCATTTGATGGTGAACGTATAACTGAGTTGATTTCATATAGTACCCTGTACATGAATGAGTTTTAAGATGTGATTGGGAATCAAGTATAATATTTTTAGATGGTACGACTGCCTTAGGTAATTGTAACGATATTAATCTATTGATTATAAAAAGTGTTTTTTTTTTTTCTTAAGGAGTATTTTCTATCCCATACAACCTTCAATTCTTTCTTATACAGTCATCAGCTTAAAGACACTACACATTCATTCAGAAGTTAGTAGTGCTACCTGAAGGAATCAAATATCTTTATTTAGTGAAGTTGATACAGCTGAATACTATTACCCTCATTAACTTGACGACACTATGCATTCATTCATAAGTTATTAGTGCTACCTGAAGACGTCAGGTATCTTCATGTAGTGAAGTTGATACAACTGAATAAGAATCTATAATTAGCATTTATATGCTACCTGTACAGCATGTATTTAGTTCATGCTATAACGGTTTTGCTTTTTAATCTTATCACTTGCTCTTCCCTGTGCTACACTATTCTTGCTCGGAAGTCCTGGTATTTAAGCTCGATGTCTATTAAATATAGTTTGTTTGCATTTACCTCTCCTCTCAGTTGCAACTTAACTGCTCGCTCGCACATTGGTGACCCCGGAGTGACCACCTAATCCTAAAAAGTACATCGACACACGGATTCAGGAGTGGGCACTTTTCCTCAACCTCAGCGTAATTTTGCCAACATTCACATCAACGTAGTAGGCCCCAACTCACATCACAACGACATTTTTACCTGTTTACCGTCATTGACCCAATGACTTATTAATGGCTGCATCAACTTCTGCCTTGCTCTCAGGATGTATAGCGAAATTTGGTATCCCTGAGCCTATTACTTCTGACGGGTACCACTTTTACCTCTCATTTGTGGACATGACTAGTGAATCTCCTAGGCATCACCTTACATCAGACATCCGCCCACAACCTTGCTGCAAATAGAATGGTTGAACGTTTTCATCACACCTTTAAAGTACCTTTGATGTCCTGCTACAATGACTCCAACTAGTTTCCTCAGCTTTACTAAGTCCTTCTGGGACTAAGAACTGCTTTTAAATACACCCTTCATCTGGCAACTGAAATGGTGCATGACGACCCGTTGATTGTTTCTGCCATTTCTTTTTTTTTCTTTTGTTTTAATCAACATTTGTGGAAAAGAAGACTGGGTACCCATCGATCACCTAAATCCTGCATATCTCCTGCCAGATGATACGCCAACAGTACGCCTCTCAAGAGCAGGGCACCTTATTTCACATGTATGTCTTTTTTAAGAGGGAGCCATGTACCACACGTGTTTCATATACGCTCGTACACTGTAACAGTTTTGCTCTTTTATCTCAACACTTGTTCTTCCCTTCACTGTCAATAAACCCACCTGTGTAAGCCTCATAGCTGATGTTTAATTTTGATTGAATACCTGTGATGATGTTGCTCACTAGTCCTGGTATTTAAGCTAAATTTTTTTTTAATAAACTTCAGTTGCGTTCACCTCGCGTCTCAGTTACAACTTGATTGCTCACTCGGACAAAATACTTTAATTTACAAATATTTCAAGTGGAAAATAAAAAAAAAGAAATGCACCAAAATATTATATCAACTGAAAACTAATTTTGTATTTGTGAAAAATAATTCCGTAACCTTTTACACAATTACACCGGCAATCTATCTGACATTTACAATTTTGTTTTGTCATTTTACCATATATATATATATATATATATATACATATATATATATATATATATATACACACACACACATATATATATATATATATATACTCTATATATACATAAGTTATTTCAACTCTTAATATTTACCAACTATTATCCAAAATGTTCCAACCGAAACATTTTATCTCTCCGGTTGATTGTTCTTCATCCCGAATTCAGCAGGAGTCAGAGTTTTCACAGCAAATATCAAGAAAGTTTGCCATTCATAACGCAGCGATTTGAAGAGACTAATTAGTTCATAGTTACCGCAAGACCTCCCACGGCCATTTTCTTAAAGATACAAATTATATACTGTTTTGCTCTAAGGAGGTACTTGATGAGAATAAGACCTTACTGAGAGATTAAACACCCAAACACGCACAAATATTTAAAAACAAACATACAGAAATATACACAAACGTACGGGAGTTTATTTGGAAAAAAAAAGTTAAGTAAGCCTAGTGATACAATTGTGGAGGGATTTTTTCTCTTCAACATATTTTTTAAATCCCTAGAAAAAAAGTGTAATCAAACTTAAAAAAGCTGGTCGAAAGTCTTGTTAGGATTGAATGATACTTCGCTCTCTGATGACGTCTCCAACATCGCCTTTGCAAATCTGCTCGAAGGGATACTTCAGGTATGACACATAGCCGGGAAAGAGTCCAAATTAAGAGCAGTGTACCATATTAAGCAATATAATAATAATAATAATAATAATAATAATAATAATAATAATAATAATAATAATAATAATAATAATAATAATAATAATAATAATAATAATAATTTATAAAATATATGAATGTACGAAGAAGAATAAATATTGTAGTTTATTCCTCATAATCTCAGAAAAAAAAGATCAGATAATCACGAGAAGGAAAGAAATGAAGTATTTCAACTCAAATCTTATTATGGATGGCCGTATGTAACATATCTTGCAGTTAGGGTATGAACACGTTATTTGTTGTCCTCACATTGGTCTCTATTCTCATTATCGATCTGCAAAAGAGATGTAACATTTCATTATTATTATAACTCCCAATATCCAGCTAATATCGAGGAAAACTTTACAATTGAAACTTTAAATACATATAAGACAATCGCATTATTCTAAACATGGACTCAATACTCCATTCATAGAAAATGTTAATAAAAAAAGCAACGAAGATTAAACTTAATATGCTTTAATACAATTTCAAAATCTCCGTGAAGATAATGCCAAAGATGAGCAGACAATAACTGGAAAGTGTTATAATTTACACACGACTTTTAAAACCTGTCAATTTCATGATTTCCAAATATTTTGTTAATAAATACCATCCCAGTAATGATCTTAAAGCTATTATACAAATGCTGGTTGTTAGGCGGGCTTATTACCGGAAATCTTATTGAACCAGGATCAAATACTAATGAAAATCAGTATTAAAAACAATTACATAAAAGACTAATGAAAAGTTCCTTTAATATGCAAATCTTATTTAACAAAAACGAAGTATAATTACATATTCTACAACAATAATTCAAAAACAGCCCATTAGCAACAAAGTAAAGCATTAAAGGGTTATCTCTCAAATAAGGATGAAGGGAAATTCTATATTTTGTAGAAAATCTAGACAAGGTATACCATTTTCGGATTTGATTTCACGAAACCCAGTGTTCACCCATTTCTGAGTACATATAACATATAGGAATATGAGATCTGTGTCCAGGACATTGTCTTGTTCTTACCTCTACTGTCCTTGAAAGAGCTTAAAACTCTATAAGGTTTATGTATTTGTATGTATTTCCAATCATTATTCGTATTAATACTATCCTTATTGTTAGTACTAATATTCAAATGTTTTTTCTTTACTTGTGCTTTCTTTGTATATCATAAGATTTTAAAATGCATATTTTAGGAGTCCTCTATAATGATATCCCATATTTCTAGAGATTTCAGCATTTACATCATGTTGTGTGTCTGTGTGTTGATATGTACATGCGAGTGCAAGTCTGTTTTGTTCGCCTAAGGCGTCATTATATATCCGTCCTTAGTAGTTTTATGGGGCTGTTTTTTCAACTCTAAAAGCCCAACCTACTTAGCGAGAAGAAGCGGAACAGGCTTTCATAAATAGAGCATAATCTCCTCTTCCAGAGACTGCAATACCCGCAGAGAAGAAAGGATATTAATAATTCCTCCTTATTTACACGATAATGCAAATCTCTCTCTCTCTCTCTCTCTCTCTCTCTCTCTCTCTCTCTCTCTTAAAAACTAGACTGTTTATCTTCAGAAGAAAGGACTACATATTACGTGGAGACTTTTTTCACTTTAAAGGAACTTATTCTCCTAATGATCTCAACTTGAGTTATTAGAAATTAAAAATCTCAATTTACAAGTAAACTAACTTGATAACTTGCTGGTGTAATCATTCTGTTAATTGTATTTTTGACAAAACTTTATTCGTAACTATGTCTCTCTCTCTCTCTCTCTCTCTCTCTCTCTCTCTCTCTCTCTCTCTCTCTTGGGTTACACTCTGCCAATGCTTTATTTCATTCTTTATGGGCTATGTTTATTGAATAAGATTTTGTAATGGTAGCAGTCTGATTTTTTTCTTATTTGCAATGAAATGTAAAAGTAAAATATATGCAAATAGAGAAATTATAGTCCATATTTCTAATGTAAAACATTATATTATGTACCATTAGATATAGATATGCTTTTACCTGTATTCTTTTTTTTTTCTTTTACGAGTAGGCTCATCTAATATCTGTAAACTACCTATTGATTAATAAATTTAATAACTTTCTTTTTTTTAGGTAAATCTTAAAAGATAGTATAACTTAGTATTAGATAATTACATTTATTGATTTGTATGCTAACATTATTTATATATATATATATATATATATATATTTGTATACTAACTTTATTTAATATATATATATATATATATATATATTTATATATATATGTAAATACATATATATATATATATATATATATATATTTAAATTTATGTATATATATAAATGTATATATTTATATATATAAATTATGTATATATATATATATATATATACATACATATAGAGTATATATATATATATATATACATACATACATACATATACAGTATATATATATATATATATATGTATGTATGTATGTATGTATGTATATATATATATATATATACCTCAGATAATTGCTCAGCAATGTGTAAAGTTTGCTCATTTTCTTGAACATTCTGGACACCACATATAAGTGAGGGTCGGAGGCTTTAGTCTGATCGCTAAATGCAAACGAGCCTAGTATGACGGGCCTTGACCATTGTGTTACGGCTTTGCTCATCATAGTATTACACAAACTCTCTCCTTATGTTAAGGTTATCTTACTTAGAAAAGTATATATATATATATATATATATATATACATACGAACTAGATCTGGAAAAAAATTCTATTATGGAAATTCACAAGACAAGGAAGGTATAAAAGACCTGAAAAGTTTTCGCTCAATGACGTTAATCGTAATAATATATAAAATAATTACAAGGTCATATAAGGCTGATTAGAAAGACAGCTAGAATTCAATCAACCAACAGAGAAGGTAGGATATAAAAACGAGTATTCATCAATGTACTATATCCCAAAAACTAACAAGATAATGGAAAAATCAACAATATATGACAATCACTATTCATGGTATTCATAGGCTATCAGAAAGTTTTTGATTCTGTTAAAACTTCGGCTGTAATGAAAGTCGTTCAAAGGCAAGGTATAGATAAATCTCATGTTAGAGCACTTGAAGATATCTATATCAATCCTACACTAAGTTATTATAGTGAGAAAATCCCAGTTGAGAAAGGACTTAGACATGGAGACTT
>NC_090735.1:157044819-157047319 GCF_036898095.1 Palaemon carinicauda | reverse complement strand
TAGGGATACAAAGACACCCACCCTCAACATTCCCGAGGCCTCTCTCTGTGCACTATTAGAAATATGCACCAAGAAAGCTCCTTTCACTACCCATAAGGGCCATATATTTATTCAGAAAGATGGAGTCGCTATGGGGTCCCCTTTAGGCGTCCTCTTTGCTATTTTTTATATGGGAGTAGTCGAGGAGAGAGTTTTTCGAAAAATCAGTAAACCAGATCTCTATGTGCGCTACATTGACGATACTTTCATAAAAACGGCCAATCAGGAGAGCATAGAAGAACTTCGCTGAATTTTCGAGGAATGCAGCTCGCTCAGGTTCACCCTAGAGCACAGCTTCCAAGGACGTCTCCCCTTCCTTGATGTCCTTGTAGAAACAAGCAATAATAGCTTTAATACCTCGGTGTACGTAAAACCAACGAGTCTCGGCCTATGTCAGAATGGTGACAGCGAGTGCCCAGTCGGTATAAAACTGCCAGCATTAAGGCTTTTATTCGGAGAGCCATTTCTCACTGTTCTTCGTGGAGAGGCACCCACGAGGAACTTGACAGAGTCACTAAAATTCTGGTGAATAATGGCTTCACGAATAAGGACATTATTCGGCAAATTAAAAAAGAAATCGAGAAATGGTACCAGAATGAAGGCCCTGATGATACCAACACGCCAGCAAAAATAAATCTATACTATAAAGGCATTATGAGCGTAAACTACAAAGAAGAAGAAAAGATTATAAAAAATATAATAAAAAACAACGTTTTTGCCACGGCAGAGTATACTGAAATCAACCTCATAATTTATTACCAATCAGCAAAAACACAAGACTTGATAATGAAAAACAACCCTGCCCCTGCCATGCAAGATGACTTGAAAAAGACGAACGTAGTGTACAGATATAAATGCCCCGTCCAGGAATGTCCTGGCACCTACATCGGGATGACGACGATGCGTCTTTCTAAGAGATTATCTTACCACGTGCAACAGGGTGCAATAAAAATGCATTGCCTCCAAAAACATAATTTCAAGACAACAAGGGAGCATATAGTGAAAAATGTAACCATCATCGGCCGTGCCCCTGACAGCAGATGTCTCCGGATAATGGAAGCTCTTTTTATTCAACAACAAAGACCTAACCTCAACACCACGCAAGAAGGGACCTTATTGCCAACATGTATAAGGTCCACCACCAACAATAGTCCAGGCAATAACAACTATGACATGACTGATATAGCCGAAGGTCAAAACAGGGATTATCTCCTGACAGAACCAGAGTCAATAATCCCACCAAACATCCTGGCGAGGCAGAGGCCACCACCCACTTGGATTAATGGTCTCCACCCTAGGGCGGTTCTTAACCACTGAAGATGGAATGTCGAAGCAGGACTCCGTATATAAGCCATCAAAACAACACCTGCATTTCAGTTCACTCTTGACAATGAGCAGAAAACCTTCTCACTGCTCGAAACCGGTTGAGTCGAAGGATGTGTTAAACTTAACTCCACGTAATTTAAAATTTTTTGTACAAAAGTGACCATTACTTTGTGTGCACTAACATTGTGATAGTGTTTTATACTTTGTACATATTTTCTGTACTTTTACAATGTGTTGTGATATATTAAAGACAAATTGTGAATGATATGGTCTTCATCACCTTCCTATTAATATGTCCCTTTCCCAGTTACTGGCAGATTGTTCAAATGAAGAGAAAAAGATAATAAGAACAATAGAAAAAGTTAATTATAAAATTAAAGCCACCGAGGCAGCAATAACTTTCAATAAAACCTGCTTAAAAGATGGTCTACTCCCGAAATATATTATTATTATTATTATTATTATTATTATTATTATTATTATTATTATTATTATTATTTTATGAAAATAAACTAGCAAAAATTATGATTATATATATATATATATATATATATATATATATATATATATAAATATATATATATATATATATATATATATATATATATATATATATTTATATATATATATATTTATATATATATGTGTGTGTGTATATATATATATATATATATATATATATATATATATATATATATATATATATATGTGTATATATATATATATATATATATATATATATATATATATATATATATATATATATAATTTAATCATCGAATTATTTTTATTATTATCATTATTATTATTATTATCATTATTATTATTATTATTATTATTATTATTATTTTTATTATTATTATTATTATTATCATTATTAAATGAAAATAAACTAGCAAATATTCCAATACACCGAAAGGACGTTTCCATCAAAATACCCTAACTTTGTCGTGAATTCATCATTGTATTTATACTCATTAGTCTCTGTTCCAAGGAAATGGTAAAAGTTAACCCCGAGAGGCGGAAGAATACTTATTCAGGGAGACAGGTCACCAGTAAAACCGTTCAAGAACTTCCAATGGTTCTTTTCGCCAGAACCCACTTTCAAAATATTGCTTTTTTAATAAGAACCAGT
>NC_090735.1:157034819-157039819 GCF_036898095.1 Palaemon carinicauda | reverse complement strand
CCAGAAACAAGGTTTATACATATTTTGTTGATTTTTCATTAGATACTTGCAATGTGAAGCCGTTATTCTATGAAAGACCATAAGAGTTGTGAATTTGATTAGTTACGAAAAAAAAAAAAAAAAAAAAACAATTTTCCGAATTTGTTCGTATACTGTAGTACCACCTCCCTATAATTTTCATTACGTAAAACTGTTATATAGCATGATGAGTAACATGATGGGTTGAAGTTCCCTAATTTCCATTAACTGGAAGGTACGTTTGTTATGCAGTGCACGAGGAAGAATATAGGAATTATTTAGTAGAATGCACATCCCAGAATTTGCTTGGAGTCAGTACTACCTCTGTCTTTGATCACATTATGGGGGCAAATGTTACATTGCCATAATCATACATATGTGTAACGACGATGTACATTTCGTGATCTTGTTGCTTCATCTGAAAGGACAAACCGGATAAAGCTAATTGGGAGGAGTGCATCAGGTCAGTAGTTTTAATTGTGTTATTGTGTTTTTCTCCATGTTGGTGGTAGGCTTCAGTAATTGGAATAATTATCTTAAATATGATTTTGATATAAAAAGATACTGGAAGCCTATCGAGGCTGATTAACGTGTTTTAAAACCATTTAGACACGTATCATCGCATGATAAATATATTTACATATATGCACACAAGTATCACCATCATCATCATCATCTCCGCTTTTCATAGCCCTCAGCCATGTAGGTCAGTGTCTTACAAATCATCTAGTTCCTTGTAGGGCCCAGTTGAAAGTTTAGTGAACTAATCTCTCTTGAGGAGTAAGAAGAGCATGTACAAACATCTCCATCTAACCTTCACTATAATCTCCTCCACATATGGCACTCGGTTAATATCTCTTATAACTTAATTTCTAATCCTTCCCTACCATTTAACATTAATATTTTTTCAGGGCCCTGTTCTCAAATCTAGTAAATCTGTTGGAGATTGTTTCATTGCCATAACATGTAACAGAGATCTCACTAAACTGATGTATCGATTGATTTTTATGAGTAATTTCAGGCAATTAGATTTCCAGATTTTACTTAACGTAGCCATTTTCTGGTTTGCCTTTTATCAATCTTTCATTAAACTCCTAATGTAAATAACCTGTAGTAGAGATCACAGTTCCTAAATACTTAAATGTTTATACCTCACTAATCCTTTAATCTTCCAATTATATTCCATCTTCCATTACATATTCCATCCCTAATACCTCTGTCTTTTTCCTATTTTTCATGAGCTTAACCTCCTGTGATAATTTATTCATTCTCATAAGCAAATATAACAAATCCTGTGGTATTCTGGTAATAAGGACAGCATCATCAGCAAATTTCCTATTACCAATCCTGCCCAATCCTCCTTCGCATGTTCTATGCTCACACACACACACACACACACACACACATATATATATATATATATATATATATATATATATATATATATATATATATATATATATATATATATATATAAATATATATATATATATATATATATATATATATATACATATATATATATATAAATTATATATATATATAAATCATATATATATATATATATATATATATATATATATATATATGTGTATGTGTGTGTATATGTATGTATGTTTATACATATATATATATATATATATATATATATATATATATGTGTGTGTGTGTGTGTGTGTCTATATAGGTATATATATATATATATATATATATATATATATATATATATATATATATATATATATATGTATAAATACATATATATATATATATATATATATATATATATATATATATATATGTATATATATATATATATATATATATATATGTATATATATATATATATATATATATATATATATATATATATATATATATTTATGTGCGTGTGTGTGTGTATGCATGTAAGTATATACATATATATATATATATATATATATATATATATATATATATATATATATATATATAAATAT
Organism: Palaemon carinicauda; assembly: GCF_036898095.1. Classification (NCBI taxonomy): domain Eukaryota; kingdom Metazoa; phylum Arthropoda; class Malacostraca; order Decapoda; family Palaemonidae; genus Palaemon; species Palaemon carinicauda. The sequence continues at coordinate 157,037,822 of NC_090735.1, read as the reverse complement.
ATATATATATATATTAAATGTATATATATATATATATATATATATATATATATATATATATATATATATATATAGTATAATAAACATATATATATATATATATATATATATATATATATATATATATATATATATATATACTTATATCTAATATATATTAATATATATGTATATATATATATATATATATATATATATATATATATATATATATATGTATACATATATATATATATATATAATATATGTTTGTATATATATATATATATATATATATATATATATATATATATATATATATATATATATATATATATATATATATATATATATAAATATGAATAAAACATCGTTCTTTATTTTCTGTCCTTCTTCCAACTTTTTTTTTGATTTGTGAAGATTTTCCTCCTTATATGTAACTCAAACAATATATCTCCATAGCAATTATATGCTTCTTGAAATTAGGAATTCCTAAAACTGAACATTCATGAAACTAAAAAGTAATTAGTGTACAAACAGCGTACACAAGTAAAAAAAAATACATTGTAAGACGGGAATAGTAAATAAAAGAGGGAAAACTGACGTAATCTAGGATGAAAGAAAAAATAATTAAAATACATTTACGATAGCAGACACACACCAAAAAAAAAAAAAATAGATAAAAAGAAACCTGGAGATTTATTGTTTTGCTTAGGTGTCTTTTGCGCATTAAAATCCAATCTGTTTCTCCTTCATAGGTTTTTGTATCTTTTCCAAAAAAAAATTTAAGTATCCCATTAGCACAAATGAGCTCGCAGATGGTGTTGCCTTATTATCTTCCTTGGATTTTTACTGTTTGACCATTATAAGATACCAGGTCAAGGAGTCGTGGTCATTTTTTATTTTTTTTATTTTTTTTATTTTATTTTTTTTTCAATGATATCCCCTTTTATGCATCTTTACAAGAGAGCTTGAATGAACATCCAAGGATATTTTTTTTCTTTTTTAATAAAAATTCATCCATTATAAAATAAGATTCTACGAAGGGCTATATTGGCTAGACGCCCATTTCCTTCACGGCCTCCCATGTGTTGGTACCAATATTCTGCTTTGTGGACTAATTAAGATAAAATGTTTAAAGGTCACTTATAAGCAGCAGAGGAAAGTGAAAGACCAATGTTCCACAGGGCAACACAAAATGGGACCACCAGGAAATACCAGGCAATGTCTACTTAGGACTCAGAAGTCAGACCTATGAATTCCCACAAATCTCATATGCCTAGATCACAAGAAAAGTAAGATTGTACACACTACTAGAAATTATCGGGCTCGAGTTCGGCTCATTCTCCCGACCCACGGAATGCAAATCAAGGATATTTCTCAAAGGCTTTCATAAAAGTAGGCTGGAATTCATAGACTAAGTAAAAATGATCCTCTTCTGTTGATCGCATCATCATTGATGTCATTCTTACCAAGATCTAAAATTCTTTATGAATACAGCAGTACAAATGAAAAGAAGGGTCTAATTAAGTGAAAAATTGGTTAGTACAAAAACATCAGAAATGGGATTTGCCTTCCATAAAAAAAGGAAATGATAAATACCAAGAGTATTATTGTTTCCTTTGATGGTCTATTGCAAAATAAGACCTAAGCTTTCCTCCCAGCACGTTTTTTGGCTTTTAAAAACATTTTATAATGGCTTATTATCATAAATCAGCCGAGTTTATCTACTTGTTGTTTAACCTTTGTATGGAAGCAATTTTAGGAATAATATACGAGAATTATTTTTCTTAATATTTTTTTTATGGAATTTCAGTTTATGAAGCTTTTCACGTGAGTTTCCATGGATATTTTGGGCTTTACTTGATAGAAAAATATCCACTCACTAAAAAGGACCTATTTATAAAAAATCTTTATCAACCATATACCCCTTTTTTTCATGGCATCGTCAAACACTGATACCCACTTACCATTAGGTGAACTTATGGCAGTAAAGATTGAAAGGTTACACATGAAAATCAGATGATTCGACAGAATAAAATTTCACATTCATATATGAACAGCGCACAAACCCCCTGCCCTCCCCAGCGGAGACCAGAGGCTGACAGACAATGGATAAGGGTGACACAACAAGCATAATTATGAAGTTTCACAAATTCCAAGTTCCTAGCTCTTAAAGATGATAATGTTATAGACTTTATTGAAAACTATCAGGCTTTTAAGGGGCTCGAACTTCCAGACATAATTCCCGTCAGGGTCCAATGCATTACCGTAACCCTAGGTTAGAATCGACCAATGTTACTTGCTAACGAGATTGTATTTATGTTTTGCGGCACACAGTTTGGTCAAATACACTATCAGAATTTGATATCTGGAAAATGAGTACTACTATTTGCAAAGGTATTAATTAATTTAGACGTTTTCAACAGATTAACAATTTATGAAAACTGCAAGTTTCAGAAAGTTCTATACTAAGAGAACTGTTTCCTTTCTTGAATATATTTGTAACAGAACTATTATATGTTTTGATGGAAACTGTAATATTTTCTTATCTTAATTGAAATATATTTATTTTTCTTTCTCTTCGTACTATTTTTTTTTCTTATTTGCATAAAACCTATATCATTTACTTCTTTCATTTAATCGTTTTCGTCTGTCATCTTTTCTTTTAAAAAAATATTATCCCTTTCTATTGCATCCTTATATTTCATAATAATACATTATTTCAGACAAATTATTCCTCATTTTCTTTATTCCCTTTTCATATCTTCGTCCCCTTCTTTCTCTCAAAAAATAATATGGACAAATGAGAATCGTCTGGGACGTTATCGAAACCCGTATTTAATGAAGTTGGATCCTTTTCTAGTCTTTCAGAGCCTTCCCTTTCTCTTGGAGATATCATTGCCTTCTGGGATGTCGTGTTCATGACTCACTGCATTTTAGGGATTACGAAAACACAGAGCCTTCACAATGGTATTTTATTTGGCTCGTTCGTTGGCATTTTACAACTTGCTGTGTTAATTG
>NC_090735.1:156984819-156994819 GCF_036898095.1 Palaemon carinicauda | reverse complement strand
TCTTTAAGGAGTATTTTCTATCCCATACAGCCATCAATGCTTTCTTATACAGTCATCAGCTTAGAGACACTACACATCCATTCATAAGTTAGTATTGCTACCTGAAGGAATCAAATATCTTTATTTAGTGAAGTTGATACAACTGAATAATATTATCGTCATTAACATGAAGACACTATGCATTCATTCATAAGTTATTAGTGCTACCTGAAGACGGCAGGTATCTTCATGTAGTGAAGTTGATACAACTGAATAAGAATCTATAATTAGCATTAATATACTACCTGTACCGCACGTATTTAATGCATGCTATACGGTTTTGCTTTTTAATCTTATCACTTGCTCTTCCCTGTGCTGTACTATTCTTGCTCAAAAGTCCTGGTATTTAAGCTCGATGTCTTAAATATAGTTCGTTTGCCTTTACCTCTCCTCTCAGTTACAACTTAACTGCTCGCTCGCACATTGGTGACCCCGGAGTGACCAGCTAATCCTAAAAAGTACATCGACACACAGATTCAGGAGTGGGCACTTTTCCTCAACCTCAGCGTATTTTTGCTAACATTCACATCAACGTAGTAGGCCCCAACTCAAATCACAACGACATTGTTACCTGTTTACCGTGATTGACCCCTTGACTTGTTGGCCTGGAGCCATCCCCATGGAAATGGCTGCATGAACCACTGCCTTACTCTCAGGATGTATAGCGAAATTTGGTATCCCTGAGCATATTACCTCTGACAGGGCCATCACTTTTACCTCTCAATTGTGGATATCATTAGTGAATCTCCTAGACATCACCTTACATCAGACATCCCCCTACAACCTTGCTTCAAATAGAATGGTTGAACGTTTTCATAACACCTTTAAACTACCTTTGATGTCCTGCTACAATGACTCCAACTAGTTTCCTCAGCTTCGCCGAGTCCTTCTGGGACTAAGAACTGTTTTTAAAGACACCCTGCATCTGGCAACTGGAATGGTACGTGACAACCTGTTGATCATTTCTGCCATATATTTTGTTTTCTATTCCTTTTTTTTAGTCAACATTTGGGGCAAAAAAGACTGGGTGTCCATCGATCACCTAATTCCTGCATATCTCCTGCCAGATGACACGCCTACAATACGCCTCTCAAGAGCAGGGCACCTTATTTCACATGTTTGTCATTTTTAAGTGTTTCATATACGCTCGTACACTGTAACAGTTTTGCTCTTTTATCTTAACACTTGCTCTTTCTTTCACTATCAATAAACCCACCTGTGTAAGCGTCACAGCTGATGTTTAATTTTGATTGAATACTTGTGATGATGTTGCTCACTAGTCCTGGTATTTAAGCTCAAATTTTGTTTAATACACTTCAGTTGCGTTCACCTCTCGTCTCAGTTACAACTTAACTGCTCACTCGGACAAAATACTTTAACTTACAAATATTTCAAGTGGAAAATAAAAAAAAGAAATACACCAAAATATTATTCTAACTGAAAACTAATTTTTTATTTGTGAAAAATAATGCCGTAACCTTTCTCACAATTACACCGGCAATCTATCTGACATTTACAATTTTTTTTGTCATTTTACCATATATATATATATATATATATATATATATATATATATATATATATATATATATATATATATATATATATATACATATATATATATATATATATATATATATATATATATATATATACATATATATATATAAATTTCTACCTCATACTTGGGATCAAACGCTAGCCCCTTCTAATGAAAGGCCAGGTCGAAACCAACCATGCCACGAGAGGCATGGTTGGTTTCGACCTGGCCTTTCATTAGAAGGGGCTAGCGTTCGATCCCAAGTATGAGGTAGAAATTTATTTCTATTTGAACACGATGTTGTGTTGATATTTATCCATATATATATATATATATAACGGATTTTGAGCGAAGCGAAAAATCTATCTTTGGGTGAGATGGCCATGTCGTCCTGATGGAAGTTCCTATAGGGTAGCTTCCTAGGGTATATTACAACTACGGCGATATTCCCAGAGAATTTACCATAAGGTACCAGAATTCTAACTCCTGGAGCGAGTATCCCTCGTGAAAGGGATATCGCGACATATCAGAGGACGTATTTTAGACACGCCACATGGCAATCTACATCCTGGACAGAGATTTCGTCTCGTATGAGGTGATTGGCGAGATACGAATTCGGGAAAGAAAAAGGGGAGCCGCTCCCAAGGCTTCCCTATCCTCCGATTCGTATGCGTGCCTGGCGCTAATCCTGGCGCCATCTGTATTCCTTGTAGCGTACACGAGGTGCTACAGATACTGTATGTAGGGAGGGGTCCTACAGCCCTTTCTTAGAAAGGCAAGGGCGGGTCCATCAGGACGACATGGCCATCTCACCCAAAAATAGATTTTTCGCTTCGCTCAAAATCCGTTTTTTGGGCTCAAGCCATGTCGTCCTGATGGAAGTGTACCAGAGCATTACTGTATCTGTGGATTCTCAGAACGTGTCGTACTCCCCGGAGGTAATTTTTTCCCGGTCGACTAGACCTAGAGACCTAAGATGTTACCGTTATACATCTTTTCAACTAACTATAAACTATGTTAGAGCTTCCTGCCCCCTATAGGGAAGAGTCCTACTAGACTCTGGAAAAGTCTCGAAGAGTACATATACCTATGTATGAATACCAGGCAAGCTAATATAGTGGTCTCGCCCTATATTAAGTAAAGCATAGTTTGTAAAGAACCACTGCGTCAATATGAAATATCGACCAGTTCTCCGCACAATACTTGTATTGGACAAAGGTTTTATATCCGCATAAGAGGAAAACCAATGCAACATAGCTTGCATAAAGGAACAATTCTATTAGAATTATCCCAGATAAGGTACATAGAATGAATGCTCAATTATACCAATAAATTGACACAGGTGAAGGAGACGCAAGGTTCTCAAGAACCAGATTATTGACAGGCAATAAATAGACAAGTTAACCACAATTATATATATATATATATATATATATATATATATATATATATACATAAGAAGAGGATAACCCAAAACTTTAAGCATAAGTATGATAGTAAACAGAGCTTGTTTGTCTGAAAGAAAAAACATTAGATGCCACTTTTAAGATACCAAGGTATCAAAGTCATAAAAGCCTGTATTACAAATCAATGACATTAGCGTTAGAAACGCTCGGCACACATGTCTGCACTTATGCTAGGTTCATCTTCGGAAATGGAACAGTCTGCATGGGCAACACAGTGCCCTCACTTAGTTTGTAGTACAGTATGTAACTACACACTCACCCTGGAATTAATCGTCCCAATTAAGACCACTGTTCCTCGCAGAGTTAAACAGTAGGGTTAACACCGCGACCCACTGCTACCACAGATCTCTTTTAGTTCCTCTACTTGCTTCGCATAGTGGCGAAAGAACACTCTGGAAGACTTCCAGCCAGTGTATGAACGGAGATGTTCAAAATCCATACAATTAAAGAAATTTAGTGATGAGGCAACTTTCCTCGGATCGTGACCTGCGGGTGTATTGTCAGGATCTGCTCTGCGAATAAAATATGTGATTTTCGCTCTGAGTTGATTCAGAGATAAATTTGAGCCTGATGTTTCTCCCCTGAATAGTTGACCACCCTTGAAGTCTGAAGTTCTATGAAGATAGACCTTTAGGCATTCTACTGGACATAGAGATGCATCTTCTTTCAGAGGGCAGATTCTCCAGGGACCCCACCTGTTGGTGGGTAACTCATTCTTGGCGAGAAACGTAGGATCCGGAAACAGGTTCAGTTCTCCCCCATCCAGGAACTGAACACGACCTGCCTCTCTCGAGAGGCTACAATCTCACTAACCCTGGCCCCGGACGCGAGTGCAAAATAGGAAAATAACTTTTTGTGTCAAATCCTTTAACGCACACTCTTCATTGCTCAACAGAGAAGCGAAATGAAGAACTTGTCTAAAGACCATGAAATGGGCTTTGGAGGTGCTGAAGGTCTGAGCCTAGCACAGGCTTTCGGGACTTTATTAAAGATCTCGTTACCTAGGTCGACCTGGAAGGCATATAGAATGGGTCTTGTCAAAGCAGACTTACACGCTGAAATCGTGTTCGCTGCCAATCCTTGACCATGGAGGTGGAGAAGAAAGATAAGCAGAAGTCTGTCAAGATCTCCTGCGGATTCTTCGCCTTGACAAAAGGCCACCCATTTTCTCCAAGATGACTCATATTGCCTTCTAGTAGATTTGCACTTATATTCCTCAAGGAAGTCTATACTGGCTTTCGAAATCCCGAAACGCTTTCTCACCGCTAGGGAGAGAAAATCATGAGCTGCAGGGTCCGGGTTTTCTGTAATGAAGCGCAGACAGTTGACTTCTGGACTCGCTGGGTCAGAACTGGATCTGGTAGTGGTACAAACTTCAGCTACAGTTCCAATGCCAGGAGGAACCACACGCTGTTCGGCCACTTGTGGGCCACTATTGCCGCTACCCCTTGAAGGATCTCAGTTTGTTGAGGACCCTCAACAGAAGGTTGTGAGGAGGGAACAGATAAATCTTGGACCATCTGTTCCAGTCGAGGGACATCGCGTCCACTGCTTCCGCTAAGGGTTCCTCGTACGGGGCACGTACAGGGGCAACTTCTTGTTGTCTTTCGTCGCAAAGAGGTCTATCTGCAGTTCTGGGACTGATTCAGAATGAAGGAGAATGATCCTGCGTCTAAGGACCATTCCGACTCTATCGGTGTGAACCTGGATAGAGCGTCCGCTGTCACATTGCGGACTCCTTGAAGGTGAACTGCCGACAGGTACCACTTCTTCTTTTCCCGCTAATCGGAAGATGGCCAACATCACCTGGTTGAGAGGTGGTGACCTCGATCCTTGTCGATTCAAGTATCTCACAACTACCTCGCTGTCTATCACCAACCTTATGTGGATCGAGTGACGCGGGGAGACTTTCTTTAAGGTAAGGAGCACTGCCCTAGCTTCTAGAAAGTTTTATGTGAAAGGTCTTGAATAGCTTGGACCAAGTCCCCTGGACTTTTTTCCGATGTGAGTGACCTCCCCATCCCTCCTTCGAGGCGTCTGAGTGAATCGTCACCGACGTGGGAGGTGGCTGAAGAAGAACCGACTTCTTTAGATGTCTGGCTTGGGACCAAGGCCTGAGAAGAGTACTTAGCCGAAGCGGCTGGTCTTCTCAGATCTCTTCGCGCGTTTGATGCATAACTTCTCAAAACTCCGATTGCATCCTTTAGCTGTGCTCTTAGCACTGGGTCTGTCACCGAAGCAAACTGGAGAGAGCGCAGTACCCTCTCCTGCTCGCGTCTTGATATCCTTTCGGAATCTAGAAGTCTCTTGACAGAACCCGCTATCTCCTTCCTTTTCTTCGCCGGGGTGGAGAAACGGTGTGACAAAAGGTCCCAGTGGATTCCCAGCCACTGGAACTTTTGAGATGGAGAAAGTCGAGACTTTTTCTGTTGATCTCGAAGCCTAGGTACTCTAGGAACTGGATCACTTGACTGGAAGCTTGCAAGCATTCTGTCTCGGATGCTGCCCACACCAACCAGTCGTCCAGGTAGGCTACTACCTGAATTCCCTTTAGGCGTAATTGTTTGAGAGCTACGCTCGCAAGCTTCGTAAAAATCCTTGGGGCTATGTTTAGCCCGAATGGCATGGCTCCGAAGGCGTATAGTCTTCGTTGTAGCCTGAACCCTAGGTAGGGGGAGAGTCAATGGCTAATTGGAATGTGCCAATAGGCGTCTGACAAGTCTATAGAGACGGAATATGCCCTCTTGGGCAGTAAGGTCCTTATGTGTTGCAGTGTTAGCATTTTGAATTTGCAATTCACTATGAACTTGTTGAGTGGCGACAAGTCCAGAATGACTCTGAGCTTTTCCGAGTCTTTCTTGGGAACACAAAACAGCCTCCCTTAGAAATTGATGGGCTTCACCCTTCGGATCACCTTTTTTCTCCAACAGTTCTTGAACGTACTCCTCCATAACGGGGGTGAAGTGTTGGAAAAACCGAAGGCACGGGGGTGGAGTGCTGTACCAGCTCCCGCCCAGTCCATTCTTGAGTAGGCTGTGGGCCCAGGGATCGAAGGTCCACCGATCCCGAAATTTCAGAAGTCTCCCTCCTACCGGTATCACCTCACTTGGACTGCCGTCCTGAGGTCTTGCCTTCCTGACCACGACCACCCCTGAATCCCCTTCCCCTTGAGGGGCGTCTAGACGAGCCTCTGGCTGCTCCTCTAGGCTTTGCTCAAAAGGAAGTAGACTGCCCTTCGAATGCTGGGGTGAATTCCATGGACTGTGTCGACACGGCCTGGGGTACCCACTGAAAAGTGGTCGGGGTTTGTGCCACGATCTGGGGCACTGGGGACAATGGCAATTGCAGTTGCTGTTGCTGTCTAAGAGGCTTGGCTGGCCGAGACGGTAGCCTAGTCCTCATAGTCTTCCTCTTTGGTTGAGGACCCTCATCCGGGGAAGACTTTCTTTTGATAGCCAGGCCCCACTTCTGGAGAAGGTTTCTATTCTCCAAGGCGGCCTTTCAACAACTTCTTTGACCAAGTCGGTAGGGAAAAGGTCTTTTCCCCAAATGTTGGAGGGGATTAGTTTCTTTGGCTCGTGCCTCACCGTAGCCGAGGTAAACACGAACTCCCTACAAGCTCTCCTTGTCTTGACGAAGCCATAAAGGTCCTTCGTCACTGTGGCTAGATGAGACTTGGCCACTACCATGAACATTTCATGGACCTTGGGGTCACTTGCCATCGTCTCGAGAGTAGTCTGAAGAGACATTGAGGCAGTCAGTCTTTCTTTTGTATCGAACTCACTCCGCAAAAGAAAGTCAGACAGCTTAGGGAGGTCCTTGCCGAACTGACGTCCGGCAATATCAGCCTCCAACTTTCCAACTAAGAACGTAAGATGGACGTCCTTCCAGTCTTTGTGGTCCATAGGCAGGGCCAGCGACAAGGGTTTACACTCCTCTAGGGAGGGGCAAGACTTGCCGGCCTCGACTGCTTTTAGTACAGCCAGAAACCCTTTCTGTAAAAAGGGGAAGGCTCCAGTAGGCGAGGACACAAAGGAAGGGAGCTTCCTATTCAATGCGGCTACCTTTGAGTTAGAGAAGCCCCTCTCTTTCATCGAGGATGAAAGTAGAGCTTGAGCCTTAGCATGGTCCATCACTATGACCTCCTTCGGCTCTGTCTCCTCCTTTGAAGCTGGTTCCTTCCTCAGCCGGACATAACAGTCCGGATATGATGCCTTGCTGGGCCAGAATTCCACCTCCTCCAGGGGAACTGAGCCCAGCTTATCCGAGATGACGATCTTTCCAGTCGTCATCGGCATGTGCTCAGCATACCTCCATGGGTTAGCATCTGAGCACAAGGGAAGGTCTTTCACATTGAGCTTTTTCTGGGGCCCATGTGATTCTGCAAGGCACTGCATTCGCAGTTCCATTGCAGCCGCCTTCTCCTGATCCTCCTTCTGCACTTGTTGGATCATTCCAACAATAGAAGAGAGGGCCTGTCCCAGCTCTACTGGGAGACCGGCCGATGTAGAGGGAATAGGCTCCGGAATCTGAACCGGAGTAGCCGACACCTCGTCGACGTCTACCTCTACAACGTCTGGGGCTTGAACTTCATCCTGGGCTTCTGCCAGGAGGTCTTCCTCCTGACACCCGTCCACATCAGACATCCTGTCATCTAACTGGATGTCTTGCATCGCGACCGCGACTTCAGCATCCACCTGGATCTGAACTTAGGGGATCTCCTCTTGAGGCTGGGGAATCACTGCATCAGCTGATGCCTTAGGGAAAAGATACGCCCTCATCTTCTCACTTGGAAGATAAGGGCCAGAAGTGTTCTTTTGGAAGCCCCTTACCCAGGTACGAAGCTTCTTCCTAGCTATATCCCTTGATTCCTCTGTCCTAGGGGAATTAAAGGTCTCAGTAATCAGGTTAGTGCACACAGTACATACCTGAGGGTCCCAATACCGGAGATCATCCTTGGAGACAGCGTATGCTGCGTGTCTCCTACAAAACTCATGTCCGCAGAGGTTCTTGCTGCTGACATTGCAGAAAGCACTTCCCCACTTCGGAGTGTCCTTCTGTAAAGAGAAGAAATTTCCATGAGTATCAAGTGAACTATGTATCACTGGATATGCATAGTATAGCATAACAATTCAGAAAGGAAAGACACACACTTGTGTTTCCCTCACAACCCATTGTTGCAGCCTTCCAGATAATAAAATCAAAATGGTATATCTCTTCTAGAGTAACCAATGCAAGGTTTCCAGAGGAAACAGGTGGAGCTCACACCTAAGCAATGATTTTAAAATCCTGGATAATAGACAGGAAAGAACTCAGCTTCCTATCTGTAGGGCAACAGCAAAGGGATGTGCAAGAAAACACAATAGTGTTAGAAGACACAGTGCTGTGCCAAAACCCTTACCATAGTTTTCTTCTTACTGTATATGTTATACTGAAGAATACTAGTACAGTATAGGGGGATGTGTGCCGGCCTGCCTTTGCCGGCCGGCACACACCACAACTAGCTTTAAAGTATACTACTTAACAGCTATAAGGCGGCAGCACTCTGGTTCAAATTCATGTGCCGGTCGGCAGCAACTGCCGGCCGGTAACAGCCAATGTTGGCCGGCAATGGCTGCCAGCCAGCAACTACACAAGGTAGTACCCAGCTGCCGGCCACACTCTTGGTGACCGGCAGACAAGGGCTGACATAAGCCGGCCGGCAAAGGTACAAGACCAATGCCAGCCGGCAGCAAAAGAACCAGAGAACTACACCTGCCCGGCTGCCGGCCTCATAGGCCGGCAGCCGGGTCGGGTACAGCACTAGAAGAAAAATAGAATGGATGCCGGGATAAGAGTGTACACAACCTCCAAGCCCGGCAACCGAAAGAGTGCATATAAGGAAGGGGAGAAACTAATTCAGGCTTCCTGACCAATGCCGTCTGGCTCTACAGGCAGGCATGGATGAGGGACCAAGAGAGGTCCGGGCAGCACTCGAAAACATAAGACCCTTGCCGGCCAGCAGCTCTGCCGGCCGGCAAGGGGCTGAGTCAATTCCACATCCTAACCTATACTAGGTCCAGATGTAGAACGACGTACAGTACAGTAATGGCTCGGCCATTACGGAGAAAGAGGGGGAAGGGACAAGAGGGTCCTGCCAACCTTGCTTTAGTGACAGATCACCCGCAGCCAAGAAACTTATCTTAGCCTAAGGGAGATCTAAGGGGGAAGGCCAGCAATACTTGCCAGCTCCCAGAGCACCAAAGCAAGGAAGGCGTTGCTACTCCCAGGGAAAGAACTTATCCTCCCCCGAGAACAGCAACAAGGACTAGTCTGGTAGATCACAAAAGAAGGAATCATATCCACAGAAACCTTCGGTAGTGACCTCAGGGAGCTAAGCTCCCTTTGTCTGTGTCAGGTCAGCGAGGGGGACTCAGCCCCAAGCCAGACAACACAGACTCAGACTAAAAAACTCTGTTGTTCTGTCCCTCTTGAACCATACTACAGGAACAGGAAGGTACAGTAACACCCCAGTATAGTTTTATCGAAAATAAATTCGGAAAAAACCACTTAGGGATAAGCCCAAGGCTTAAACAGAGGGAAAGGGATTGCATACCTTCTCCGAAGAAAAGAAAGCAACCGGGGAGTATGGTAAAGTATACTAAGGCTCCATAAGCAACTAGCCTAGGCACCAAGAGAATCGATTACCTAAATCACCGAAACTCACTCGTATACTATCTTAGAAATATTCCACACAGTCTAAAATGTATAAAATATAGCCTAAAGCTTCAATAAAATTTTAATTACACTCGGAAAAACCATAATCATGCATGAAGTACTAGGACCAAACGACTAGGCTACATGGCCTAGCGTAGGCCAGAATGGCTAATACTTCGCCAAATAATACTAAGCACGAAAGGAAATCCTATGTAATGCTAAATAGCTAAAATTTATTAAAGCAAAACAACCAGGAATG
>NC_090735.1:156969819-156974819 GCF_036898095.1 Palaemon carinicauda | reverse complement strand
CATCGAAACATTTAGAAAACAAGGTCTTCATTTTTTTTGAACGATATATATCTCCTTTTTCAATTCTCAAATTTGAATGATTTTATTATCAACAGATTGAATATTTACAAAACCGTAATTTATGACATCCTGTGTATCCATGGTCCGTGTTTTCTGCTATTACCTTCGAATCCAAATCCTAAGATATGCAATTTCTTGAATTCATTATATGTTCATCTGATATGTTCATCTTAGTGCAGTTTATATATTTCCTCTTTTGCGAATTACATTCCATGATGGCGTGATTTCCTCTACATTTTACTAACACTTTATCATCAGTCTTAAACTTGCAATGTTTTTCAAAATGTCCATACTTTTAACCGTGGTAGCAGGTAATCACCTGGTACCTATTACGTATGTTTTAAGCACCCCATCGCAATATATCTTTAGCACCATTATCATGAATAGCCTTCTCCTCTTAAGGATTATATTTCAGCAACTAGTGGGTAGGACTTTTTTTGAATACCAGAATTATCTTCTGTTCTACATTTTCAATCTGGTCCAAGGAACAATTCCTTTAACTCAAAGCTTTTAATACTTCATCTTCACCATTGTATGCATAGTATATCATTATTTTAGATTTTAATTCAAATTTTTTCTCGTTTTATTGTCGGTAACTATGGTTTGAATCTTGTTCACCGCTTCAGTTCAGATATTTTCATCAGAGAAAAAGGAGGCTACAGCATTTCCATTTGCAGTTGACTTCGAATTTTGGATTCATATATCCTTCAGTGCATTTTCAACCTTATGTTCCTGTCAGTTATTACAGTTGATTCTTTAGTTGATTTAATTAGTATTACTTGTTCATCCAACTTTTTGCAGCCTATGCCATTACTCATTTTTGGAGCCATCAGTGTTTGAAAGTGTTAACGTAACTGTTTTCACATTCCTCTCTACATTATCCACCTTATCATTAAGATCATTGGTTTTCTGATACGTAGTCTTGGTGAAAAAATGCTCTACCAGCAGTAAGCACAACAATATGATTTTTTCCAATACAGAGATTTTCTCTCTATGTTTACCCATACTGATATCTCTTTTCTTTATTTTTCTATTTTTTTCTTAAACATTCACCATGGCTATTTTAGGTTCATCTACACATCACTAATGATGGTGTCTATACAGACACACTTCTCAAAAAAAAAAACTCACATCCTATCCACCTCTTTCCTTAGCCTTCTCAGATCCCCCAAAAGGCTATTTCGCTCATGATGTAATTCTATTTTTCTTTAAATTGAATTCCTCTATGAGATAAAATACTATTTTCAAAGTTTTCATCTAGGAAATTTACTTACTTGTTACTTACTTGTTACTTGTGAGTAGTCTCCAAGGCTCCGCTCCGCTGCTGACGCAGCGCTCCGCAGGGCCTCCCTCGTACACGCTGAGTTAACATCTATAATCTTGTTTAATGCACTTTTCATTCAAATCGTAGCATTCAGTGAATAAGTGGGTTTTCTAATTCTTAGAAATCTGCAAATTTTCACTTTTCGTGATATTTTCAGGCAGCTTATTGTACAGCCTTGGTGCACACGTTGCAAAAGCTCTAAAACCAATATCTGAATTGTATCTTGGTTCATTCAATTTATGACGATCTACACTATGTCTCAAGATTATAGAAGTGTCAAGGTGAAAGGCACTCAGTAAATTGTTCATGTATTTTGGTCTTTCAAAATGTAGAGCTTGATAAGTGTTAAGACATATCTTATAAATAATTCTTGCCTTAATTGGCAGCCAATGTAAATCAATCAGCGCTGGTGTTATTCTTTCTCGGCGAGGTAAACCTTTGATCAATCTGGCAGCTCTGTTCATGATATTTTGTAGCTTTTTCAACAAATAGTTTGGTAGTCTATAATAAAGTGAGTTGCAATAATACAACTTGGAAATAACATAGTTGTGAACAAGCCTTTTTATAGTCTTCTCATCCAAATATTTCTTAATGAAGGCAATATTCTTTAGATGATATCCAGTTGCTTTCACTACGTTATTAATTTGATCATGAAATGAGAGATGACAGTCAACATAGACCCCTAGGTCTCTGACCACATGTTTCACTTCCATAGTGCGACAGAGAGACACACTTAAACGCTTAGACGTTTTTTCAGGCAATACACAGTATGATAAAAGGTATTAATGACGAGACAAATTCTCTGCTTTTAAATTATAGCTGAATACTTTATCTGTTTCGATCTCTAAACAAAGGGACATCGACAACTATTGAAATAATGAAAATGAATATAAAAAGAAACAGACACACTCAACACAACCAATTTACTCAAAAACTTACTTAAAATGATATTCACACACAGACACACACACACATACACACACATATATATACATATATATATATATATATATATATATATATATATATATATATATATATATATATATATATATATATATATATATATATATATACGTGTGTATATATACGTATATATATACATATATATATATATATATAAATATATATATATATATATATATATATATATATATATATATATATATATATATATATATATATATATATATATATATATATATACTTAAACCAGATGGCTCAATCACTCACTCTCCAAAGGAAAAGGCATCCCTTATGGCTGATGTTTTTGACAGTAAACAGATTAATGAAAAACTTGAACATCCTCATTCCTGTTTCCCTGAGGCTAAACTAACTAGTTTAGCTTTTCGATCTCGTGAGATTAAAGCTCTGTTGATGGACCTTGATGCCTATGGAGGTGTAGCCCCAAATGGTATTTTTCCTTTTGTTTTTTATAAAGACAGCAGATTTCTTAGCTCCAAAGTTATGTTATTTTGCACAAGTTAACAAGAAGAGGTGCTTTTAGCACTTGTTGGAGAATTGGTAATGTTACTCCTCTATGTAAATGTTATTGTGGTAGTTCAAATCCCACTGATTACCGCCCAATTTCCATAACTCCCATATTATCTAAAGTTTTTGAACGAGTTCTGGCAAAACATCTTAATAGGTTTGCTGAAGGTAATCATCTACCCCCTAGTTTACAATTTAGTTTTCGTAAAGGCCTTGGAGCATGTGATGCCCTTCTTACAATCCCCAATGCTGTACAGAAATCCCTTGATTGTGGTCAGGAAGTTCGTATGATTGGCCTTGATTTTAGCGCAGCCTTTGACCGTGTTAATCATGAGGCCCTTGTTTTCAAACTGAAACAGTTGGGAGTGGGTGGGTCGTTTCTTAGCATTATTATTGATTTTTTAAGTAATAGATCTCAAAGAGTTGTTGTTGATTTGCACCATAGTAAGCATAGGACTGTGATATCCGGTGTTCCACAGGGTAGTGTTCTTGGCCCGTTACTTTTCATAGTATATACACATGACATGTGGTTTGGCCTAGAAAACAAGCTTATTACATATGCAGATGATGTTACTCTCTTTGCATCAATTCCAACCCCTGAATGTAGATCTGGGGTTGGTGAATCCCTTAATAGAGATATAGCTAAAATTAGTGCATGGTGCAAATTATGGGGTATGAAGTTGAATCCTAACAAAACTCAAAGTATGATTGTAAGTAGGTCAAGGACGGTGGCTCCTCAACATCCAGATTTGATAATGTTTCTTTAAATTTGTATAACTCTTTTAAAATTTTAGGTGTGATTCTCGACAGCAAATTTACTTTTGAGAAACACATTAGGTCTGTCTTCATCAATTGCACAAAAAATTGGCTTATTGAGAAAGTCTTACAAGATTTTCGGTGATCAATCTATTCTGAAGAAGTGTTTTAATTCTTTCATTCAACCTTGTTTTGAGTATTCTTCTCCTGTCTGGTGTTCAGCTGCTGATTCTCATCTTAATTTGTTGGACAGAAACTTACGGTCTATTAAATTTCTTATTCCTGATCTAGATATTAATCTTTGGCACCGTCGTTCTATTAGTTCATTATGCATGTTGCATAAGATTTTTCATAACTCTGACCATCCTTTACATTCAGATCTCCCTGGACAATTCTATCCTGTTCGTAATACTAGACAGGCAGTTAATTCTAATAGGCAGGCCTTCTCCATCACGAGGCTCAATACTACACAGTATTCTAGAAGTTTTATTCCAGCTGTTACCAAGTTGTGGAATGATCTTCCTAATCAGGTAGTTGAATCGGGAGAACTTCAAAAGTTCAAAGTAGGAGCAAATGTTTTTATGTTGACCAGGCTGACATGAGTCTTTTTATAGTTTATATATGACATACTGTTTTTGACATTGTTAATAGTTTATATAGGACATATCTGTTTTGACGTTGTTACTGTTTTTAGTAGGATATATTGTTAATTTATTTTCATCATTTATTTATTTCCTTATTTCCTCTCCTCACTGGGCTATTTTTCCCTGTTGGAGCCCCTGGGTTTATAGCATCTTGCTTTTCCAACTAGGGTTGTGACTGGCTAGTAATAATATATATATATATATATATATATATATATATATATATATATATATATATATATATACTGTATATGTGTGTGTGTGTCTCTGCATCATAAGTTATTAGATAAAGGAGTAGCTTAGATGATAGAGAAATATACTTGGGTGGAGAGTTAGCGAGTTATCTTTAGTAGCTGAAATGTTGCTCACGCGTTGACTCTAAGCTTGAGAACACTGCAGAAGAGATAGCAGCTTCCCTCCGACACTGATATGAGAAAAATATTGAAGGTTGAAGTCTTTCGTGTGAATTGAAGAGGAAAGGTGTCACTTGACTTGGAAGCTAACTCGCCTTACATCCCATCTCCTCCAGACCTTGTATCACTCTACTTAAATACCCATGAGTGGGTGGAGCTAGTCGACATTGCCAGATAAGATTTTTTTTTTTATACCTCTTTAATCATTTCCTTTCAAGAGCCCACCTCATTCACCACATAGAGGTCTTTTTGTGCAAATCTTCTGGTACTGTCTAGACTTAATGTGACGCCAGGAGAGACGCTTACAGGAAG
>NC_090735.1:156947845-156952845 GCF_036898095.1 Palaemon carinicauda | reverse complement strand
TATATGGTTTAAAGCAATCGTATTGCTGATTTCATTATATTCAGTCTAAGTCTTCCAAAAAAAAAAATACACTAAAATTATCCATGTCGATGAAATACCAATTATTATAAACAAATTAACTTCAAAAAAATAGAATTCAAATCAATAATCTGTTTGAAAATGATTGCCAAATGTAGGAAATAAATAATATTTGTAAATTTAATGAAAAATCAATTGAATTCTTTTGCCAGAAACACGAGTTGGATATTTATGGAAAATAACGGCCGCATAAACTATCGTAGAGAAATTCTAATAAGCCTGTCAAAGAAAACGTAGCGTTAAATTAAAATCTACCATTTATGTTTTATTGTTACTTGTTTGAAAGTTAAAACGCCCTTCGGGTAAACTAGGAAAATGTGAAATGGAAGTGTTGCAGCGCAAAAACCTACAACAAAGTGCAGCAGTTTACCTTTATTACGAAAGAGCAAAGTTGTAGGTCAGTAAAATGTTACCTATCAAAGAGATTTTGAAAGAAATCAAGGATACAGTTTATCTGTGAGCGTGTTTGTGTGTGTAATGAGGTGCACAATGGTAGTTATAAACAATACCCTATCAACCTAGATTTATTTCTATACCACATATCTTTTTGTCCTTAGACTATCTGATACCTACCTCTTTACTGCCATCTAAAGTGATCATAGCTATTCTAGTTAATTGTGAAGGACCGACTTTATTCACAGTGATGACTGCTTTTGCCAATCCTTTAGAGCTCTAGAGGCAGATCGAACAATAGAAAGAGGTAATCACCGTCATGATTGTTCATAGAAAGTTTGAGTGTTTAAAAAAATATCGGTTTGCTATATATATATATATATATATATATATATATATATATATATATATATATATATATATATATATATATATATATATATATACACGTGTATGTGTGTGTTTGCATACGGCTGTGAGTCTGTGTAGAACTCATCATCATTCTGGTTTTCCCTCTTTCACGTTTAGACTCATCATCAGGAAACTAAACCTCAAGGAATATTTGAAGTTGAATAGAAAGATAAACATGAATTACTGCAAAAAGTTATATCGAAACAGTAATGTAACTGATAGTAAGAATAACTTGATAAACACTAGGACACAAAATATGATTTTCAATTTATAGTAAAAAAATGTTCTCGCTGCTGTCAATTCCCTTCCATTTTCTTGTGACTGTCATGCTATCATAAAACGTTGTAATAGAGCAAGCGGGTACGAAAGTATTACCACTAGTGGCATCAATATTTTTATTCAAGAGATATAAAGCATTGAGTTGCTTCGTAAGGCAAAATAAATTCTATGATTATAGTTAACTTCTTGGTAGGAAAACATATTACATGGTTACAAGGTCCTTCTGATACTAATGATTTAATTTCTGATTCCCTTAAACAATAAATTCTCTCTCTCTCTCTCTCTCTCTCTCTCTCTCTCTCTCTCTCTCTCTCTCTCTCTCTCTCTCTCTCTCTCTCTCTCTCTCACTCTTGTATTAGTAAATATTTTACTGGTTGACATAAAAAGAAACTGAATCTACAGTTTATCATCAAATATGTTGATAATCAGAACGGATATTTTATCTACTTTTTATGAAGCATTTCTTTTTACCCCCCCCCCCCCCCAGTAAAAAATAACAAAAACAACTAATGTGAGGCACTACTAGCAAGAGCATAGAATTGGTTTCTGGTACCAGAGTTCCATTTAGGTGAAATGCCTGATCGTCAAATGCTTTAATCAGTGAGACTCATAGATTATCCCGCCCTAAACGAAAGGATACATTACTAGCTATCACTCGTGGTGTGGAAGGGTCTTGATTACCTTCATGTCTCATTTTCAATATTGGAAAACTCTGAAAACAAAGGGAAAACAAGAGCAAAGGACGTAGCAGAACGTAAAAATCCTACCACCCAACATTTCAAGAGATTTGCAACGTACAGAAACTCGGGGAAGATTAATCAGGTAGAATTGATTAAAAAAAAAATAGTAAAACGAAAGCACCTTTGTAACCTCTTTCCTGCATCTGATACACATATTCTTTCATATATTAGGCGGTATTACAAAGAGAATAAATACCAAGGAACTCGGCATGAAAAAAGAAACATAGAATGATTTGATATTGAAGGCTCGTCTGTCTATTGAAACTAGAACTGGACGGAAATTATTGATCAGGAAAGATGTTAATGCTAGAATGGTAATAATTAAAGTTTTGTTAAAGCAAAGCATGCGTCAATTTAATGAATATTTTTCATTAAAAGGCTATGCAGTTATTTGTAGCTAAAATACGTATTTTGAAGGGATGTAAAGTGTGCAGGATATGTGAAAGACAGATGATGCTGATAAGTTGTTTAAATTTAGATCACACAAAATAGTAGTAATACACAGATGACCTAGGAGTATAACAAGTAAGAAGTTGCATTTGATAGTGAACGTATAACTGGGTTGATTTCATGTAGTTCTCTGTACGTGAATGAGTTTTAAGATGTAATAGGGAATCAAGTATAATATTGTTAGATGGTACGACTGTCTTAGGTAATTGTAACGATATTAATCTATTGATTATAAAAACTGTTTTTTCTCCTTAAGGAGTATTTTCTATCCCAT
This sequence comes from Palaemon carinicauda, assembly GCF_036898095.1. Lineage (NCBI taxonomy): Eukaryota > Metazoa > Arthropoda > Malacostraca > Decapoda > Palaemonidae > Palaemon > Palaemon carinicauda. The sequence goes on along the minus strand of NC_090735.1, from coordinate 156,950,220 downwards.
ACAACCTTCAATGCTTTTTTATACAGTCATCAGCTTAGAGACACTACACATTCATTCAGAAGTTAGTAGTGCTACCTGAACGAATCAAATATTTTTATTTAGTGAAGTTGATACAACTGAATACTATTACCCTCATTAACTTGAAGACACTACGCATTCATTCATAAGTTATTAGTGCTACCTGAAGACGGCAGGTATCTTCATGTAGTGAAGTTGATACAACTGAATAAGAATCTATAATTAGCATTTATATACTACCTGTACCGCACGTATTTAATGCATGCTATAACTGTTTTGCTTTTTAATCTTATCACTTGCTTTTCCCTGTGCTGTACTATTCTTGCTCGGAAGTCCTGGTATTTAAGCTCGATGTCTATTAAATATAGTTCGTTTGCATTTACATCTCCCCTCAGTTACAACTTAACTGCTCGCTCGCACATTGGTGACCCCGGAGTGACCAGCTAATCCTAAAAAGTACATCGACACACGGATTCAGGAGTGAGCACTTTTCCTCAACCTCAGCGTATTTTTGTCAACATTCACATCAACGTAGTAGGCCCCAACTCACATCACAACGACATTGTTACCTGTTTACTGTCATTGACCCCTTGACTTGTTAATGTCTGCATCAACTTCTGCCTTACTCTCAGGATGTATAGCGCAATTCAGTATCCCTGAGCCTATTACTTCTGACAGGGGTACCACTTTTACCTCTCAATTGTGGACATGATTAGTGAATCTCCTAGGCATCACCTTACATCAGACATCCGCCCACAACCTTGCTGCAAATAGAATGGTTGAACGTTTTTATCACACCTTTAAAGTACCTTTGATATCCTGCTACAATGAGTCCAACTAGTTTCCTCAGCTTCACTGAGTCCTTCTGGGACTAAGAACTACCTTTAAAGACACCCTGCATCTGGCAACTCAAATGGTGCATGACGACCCGTTGATCGTTTCTGCCATTTTTTTTTTTTTAATCAACATTTGTGGCAAAGAAGACTGGGTGCCCATCGATCACCTAAATCCTGCATATCTCCTGCCAGATGACACGCCTACAGTACGCCTCTCAAGAACAGGCCACCTTATTTCACAGGTATGTCATTTTTAAGAGGGAGCCATGTACCACACGTGTTTCATATACGCTCGTACACTGTAACAGTTTTGCTCTTTTATCTCAACACTTGTTCTTCTCTTCACTGTCAATAAACCCACCTGTGTAAGCCCCATAGCTGATGTTTAATTTTGATTGAATACTTGTGATGATGTTGCTCACTAGTCCTGGTATTTAAGGTCAAATTTTGTTTAATGAACTTCACTTTCATTCACCTCGCGTCTCAGTTACAACTTAACTGCTCACTCGGAAAAAATACTTTAATTTACAAATATTTTAAGTGGAAAATAAAGGAATAAATGCACCAATATTTTATATTAATTGAAAACTAATTTTATATTTGTGAAAAATAATACCGTAACCTATTTCACAATTACACCGGCAATCTATTTGACATTTAATTTTTTGTTGTTATTTTACCATATACTGTATATATATATATATATATATATATATATATATATATATATATATATATATATATATATATATATATATATATATAAATAAATATATAATATATATATATATATATATATATATATATATATATATATATATATATATACACACACACATATATATATATATATATATATATATATATATATATATATATATATATAAATATATATATATATATATATATATATATATATATATATATATATATATATATATATATATACAGAAGTTATTTCAACTTATAATATTTACCAACTATTATCCGAAATGTTCCAACCGAAACATTTTATCTCTCCGGTTAATTCTTCTTCATCCCGAATTCAGCAGGAGTCAGATTTTTCACAGCAAATATCAAGAAAGTTTGCCATTCGCAACGCAGCGATTTGAAGATACTAATTAGTTCATAGTTACCGCAAGACCTCCCACGGCCATTTTCTTAAAGATACAAATTATATACTGTTTTGCTCTAAGGAGGTACTTGATGAGAATAAGACCTTACTGGGGGATTGAACACCCAAACACGCACAAACATTAAAAAACAAGCATACAAAAATATACACAAACGTACTGGAGTATATTTGGAAAAAAAAGTTAAGTAAGCCTAGTGATACAATTGTGGAGGCATTTTTTCTCTTCAATATTTTTTTAAATACCTAGAAAAAAGTGTAACCATACTTAGAAAAGCTGATCGAAAGACTCGTTACGATTGAATGATTTTTCGCTCTCTGATGACATTTCCACCATCACTTTGCAAATCTGCTCGAAGGGATACTTCAAGTATGACACATAGCCAGGG
>NC_090735.1:156932845-156940345 GCF_036898095.1 Palaemon carinicauda | reverse complement strand
TGAATAGCTCAATTCACTTTTGGCTCGGGTGATGATCAGACGTCTCTGCTCTCACCCTCGCTTGACAGCCTTTAAATTCTGCTTTCTCTTTATCTAGTGTGTGTGAAGTTGGCCTCGACTCTACGATGCGTACTTGCCCTGGAGTTCCTAAGCGTTCATGTGGGACGTTTATGTCCTCTTTGGAGACGGACCCTCACGCCCTTTGCCCCCTTTGCCGAGGTCAACGGTGTGACAGGGAGAATGTGTGCAGTGAGTGCAGGGAGTGGCCTGCCTCCCAGTGGGAGAAGTTCGGCCGTAGACGCAAGAAGAAGCCCAAGAGAGACCGATCTCCTTCGAAGGTGACTTTGAAGAAGGAGGTCTCTAGGGTTTCTCCTTGCGCCGCCCGAACCTCCTCCGAAGGTCTCCCTCGTCCGGCTTCACCTGTGAAACCGCCGAGTGAGATTGCAGGTCCTAGTGGTTTTTGCCAACCTCGTGGTGGTGGAGAGGGCGTGGCCTCCCTTAGCGAGGTTGTTCCCTCTCCTCCCCCGGGGGAGGATTTATTATATTTTGATGAATTCGACTGCACTGTTTCTAATCATGGTTTGTTTCAGCTTTGGACTTCCTTGGGGCTTAAGGGCACTCCCTCCAAGGAAGGCCTGTTTGACTTGTTGCAGCTGGGGGCTGCAGTCAAACAGTCACCGGTAATGCCGGAGGTTTTTCCTTCGGACATTGTCGATACTGTGTTGTCTGCCCCTTCTGACGTGGCAAGTCTAACCCTTGATCCTGCTGCCTCGGATGTTGCTGAAGTCCCATCTCTCCCTTCCGCACAGCCTTCGGAGGGAAGGGTGGGGCCTCCGGTCTCTCCTGCGAGCTCGTCTCCCCCTCGGGGTAGCGCGCTTTCAGAGACCCCTCTTCGAAGGACCGATGACCCTGACTCCTTACCCAGGGGTCGCATTCGTCGTAAGGCCCGTAGGCCTCTGCGAGAGAGGGGGCTCCCTTCTCCCTATCAAGGGGTGAAGAGGCGCCTCTTTGGGTCTCCTTCTCCTCCACCTGCGGAGGAACTTCCTCGTCAGGAGAAGGTCATACCTGCAACATCTCTTGACCTCTCTGCGGATCGTTCACGATCCCCTTCTCCTGCCAAGTCTTCAGTGCTGCCGTCACCTGTAATCCTACAGGCACCGTCTCCTTCGGGGGAAAAGGACTCTGGGGTTAAGTCCCTGGCCATTGTGCGCGCACCTGCGCTCTTGCGTGCAGTTGAGCGCAGATCTTCGTCTCTTCAACCATCACCTGTTCGCCAGCGATCTCCTGTTCGCCAGCGCTCTCCAACGCGCCAGCGATCTCCTGTTCGCCAGCGCTCTCCAACGCGCCAGCGATCTCCTGTGCGCCAGCGCTCTCCAACGCGCCAGCGATCTCCTGTGCGCCAGCGCTCTCCAACGCGCCAGCGATCTCCTGTGCGCCAGCGCTCTCCAACGCGCCAGCGATCTCCTGTGCGCCGGCGCTCTCCTGCTCGCCAGCACGCCCCTGGGCGAGCTCTTCATCTTGAGGATGGTCAATGCTCACCAACGCGCCAGCGATCTCCTTCTCGCCAGCGTCTTTCTGGGCGCGCTCTTCAGCCTGTGAAGAACCAGCTCTCCCCAACGCTCCAGCGATCTCCTGCGCACCAGCGCTCTCTCGCGCGCCAGCTCTCTCCTGGACATCCAGAGAAGGGGCAACGACTTCCAACGCGCCAGCGATCTCCTTCTCGCCAGAGCTCCACTGCTCGCCAGCTCTCCTTAGGGCACCCTCACCCTGAGAAGCAACAACTTCCTGATGGGCGCGCTGCTCACCATCACTCGCCTGTGCGCGCGCGCAAGCACTCACTAGTGCCTGTGCCTGTTGCACGCCCTGTGCGCCCACGCTCGCCAGCGCCCTCTAGATCTTCGGACTCAGACGTTCGCAAGGGTTCGCCCTTGTCTCGCACGTCGATTCTTGCGCTTCCAGTTGCCCCTGTGCGCCCTTCGATTTCTGAGCGCCTCTTAAGTTTGGCGCACTCACGCCCACGATCTCCTTCAGCTCGCCCTTCACGCCAACACGCTGTGGGTCCTGCGGGCGGTAAAGAAGGGGCCTCTCCTACATGCGCCCCGATCGCCGACAGATCTGCGCGCCACCAGTTGAGGGAGACTAAGTCTTCTAGGAGACATCTTTCTCCCTCCCACCATCACCAGCGCTCCCCCAAGAGGTCGCGCGGCCGCTCGCCAGCTCCTTCTGTGGAGTTTTCTCCTGCGCATTCATATGCACGCTCTCCTGATCGATCTCGTGCATACCCTCCTGCGCGCCATTCTCCTGCGCGCCATTCACCTGCGCGCTCCTACATGCATGCACCTGCGCATGCGCGCCATCACTCGCGGCCCTATGACCACCTTTCCCCTTCGCGTGAACGCTCGCCTACAGGTCACTCGCCTACAGGTCGCTCGCCTACAGGTCGCTCACCTACGGTGGGTCATTCGGACCGCAAGGATCCTCGGCAGGATGCTCCTCCTGGGAGGCGTTCCCAGGATTCACCTCCACACAAGAGGAGGATAACGGCAGAACAAGGAAAATCAGCAGAGAGGTCTAGGCAGTCTTTTTCTTTTCAGGAAGGCCTCGTGGCGACCACTCCTAAGGGTCGCGAGATCCCCTTTTCTCCAGCGGGGATTGCTGACACAGCGTCAGTTACCCGTCTACCTTGGTTCCGCCACATGATCAAGGCTGTGGTCCAGGCTATCAAGCCTTCCAGCACTGATCAGAGGCGGGACCCTGGGATGGGTTCTCCACCGTTGAAGAAAAGGAAAGGAGTGGGCTTCGTGGTAACTCCTCCCCAGGAAAAGCTGGTCTCCAGGAACCCCGTCAGGCGGACCCCTTCACTTTCTCCAACCTCTGCAGCTCCACCCCCTCCTGTAGATGAGTTTATCTCGTCCTCGGGGGACTCCTCTGACTCGGAGAATTCTTCCTTGGCACCAAGGGGGGAATTTTCTCCGGATAGGGGAGAGGTCGCACGGGAAGAGGTTCCTCCTCGGGTGTCGGTGTTGGAGTCCTATTTTCCTTCCAGGAGGGAATCGAAGGACACCAAGACTGTTCCGAAATCTTCGTCGAAGATTCGTCAAGAACCAGCAATTCCTAGGGAGGACGTCCACGTTTCTCCCCAAGAAGACCTCTTGGGGATGGGAGACTTAGCTGCCAGTCCACCAAAAGGAGAACACAGCGAGTCAGAACACGCGTTCTGGCAGGTCCTTGGTTTGATGAGGGAGCTCAACAAAATCAAGGACCCGGAGATAGCCCCTCGTGAGGGGAAAGACACCGTGCTTGACGAGGTCTTTGGTGTCCAGAAGCCCCCCAAGACTAGTGCAGCTTTGCCCTGGTCTAAAGGGGTGAAAGGCGCCAGGGACAAAGTCAAAGCTCAGCTCTCCGGTCTGGCCTCCTCAGGACGTTCTTCTGCCGGGTTTAGACTCCTCCCTCCTCCTCTAGTCCAACAGAGGAGGTATTTCGAGATCGACGGGGAGTCTTGCATGTCTCTTCCACTCCATCATTCTGTGGAGGAACTAGCTAAGGGAACTTCTTTCGAGAAGCTCTCGACCCGACAGGTGACGTTTGCGGCGTCAGAGACCCAAAACCTGGAGAAAGTCGCTAAGAGTGCCATGCAGGCAACTTCGTGGCTTGATCTCTGGCTTGGGTCTTTGGGCATCCTATTGCGATCTGAGGATCTGTCCAAGGAGAGCAATAGGAAGGCCTTGGAGACCTTCCTCCTCTCGGGCACTCGCTCTATTGAGTTTCTAGCTCACCAGGTCACTAACCTATGGGCTAACTTGATCCTCAAAAGACGCGATTCAGTGTCCGAGAGGTTCCATCCGAAGGTCCCCACCGCAGACGTCAACAGGCTCAGACACTCCTCTATTTTTGGAGGGGAGTTACTGGAGCCTCGTGACATGGAGCAGTCGGCTGAGAGGTGGAGGAGGTCGAACCAGGACTCTCTCCTCCAAAGGGCCCTGACATCTCGGCCCTATAAACCTCCAGCCCCTCCACAACAACGTCAACAGCAGCCTCGCAGAACACCTAAGCAGGCTCCGGCAGCTAAGGCAAGCGTGTCTAAGCCGCGGTCCTTTCAGCCGAAAGACAAGAGACGCGGCAAGTCCTCTAAGGGAGGTAGAACTCCTAGAGGAAGCGGCAAAGGTCGCAAACACTAGGAGTGGCAATCCCCCCGCGTGTCCACCTGTGGGGGGATGCCTAAGAAGTTGCGTGCAGAGGTGGCAGCAACTCGGGGCCGACCCTTGGACGGTCTCTGTGATCGGCCAAGGGTATCGCGTCCCGTTCACAACATCTCTACCTCCCCTGACAGCGAATCCAGTGTCGTTGAACTCCTATGCCTTGGGATCGGCAAAGGGGATGGCCCTCCGGGCAGAAGTCGAGACCATGCTCAAGAAGGATGCTCTCCAAGAGGTCGACGACAGCTCCCCAGGCTTCTTCAGTCGACTCTTTCTTGTAAAGAAGGCGTCTGGAGGCTGGAGACCGGTCATCGACCTCTCAGCACTGAACAAGTTTGTCATACAGACTCGGTTCAGTATGGAGACAGCGGACACGGTCAGACTTGCAGTGAGACCACAAGACTTTATGTGCACTCTGGATTTGAAGGACGCGTACTTCCAGATCCCCATCCATCCGTCTTCCAGGAAGTACTTAAGATTCGGCCTAGACGGCAAGACCTACCAGTTCAAGGTGCTGTGTTTCGGTCTCTCCACAGCACCCCAGGTGTTCACCAAGGTGTTCACTCTGATCTCGTCGTGGGCTCACAGGAACGGCATCCGTCTCCTTCGTTATCTGGACGACTGGCTGATCCTGGCAGACTCGGAGTCGACCCTTCTGCGTCACCGGGACAGGCTTCTGGAAGTTTGCCAAGATCTAGGGATCTTGGTAAATCTCGAGAAGTCCTCTCTGCGCCCTACGAAGAAACTGGTATATCTAGGCATGAAACTAGACACGATTCTCCACAAAGCCTTTCCATCAGACGAAAGGATAGCAAGGCTGAGGAAGGTAGCAGAACCTTTCCTCAGACGAGAAGAGCTTCCGGCCCAACTGTGGTTACGTCTCTTAGGTCATCTATCATCTTTGGTCCGTCTTGTTCCAAACGGCCGCCTCAGGATGAGATCCCTTCAGTGGCGGCTGAAGTCGCGATGGAATCAGGGAAACGATTCCCCGGACTTCCTAGTTCCCATAGGACCTTCGGAACGGACGGACCTTCGATGGTGGCTGGACGACGAGAACCTACGGAAGGGAGCAGATCTCCTCGTCCTCCCCCCAGATTTGACTCTGTTTACGGACGCGTCAAATCTAGGGTGGGGGGCCCACATTCTGAGCCAAAGGGCCTCAGGCCTTTGGTCAGAATCGGAAAGGTGCCTCCACATCAACTTGCTAGAATTGAAGGCCGTTTTTCTGGCTCTTCAACAGTTCCAACAAACCCTGGCGGGCCACTCCGTGGTGGTGATGAGCGACAACACCACGGTAGTGGCTTATATCAACAAGCAGGGAGGTACTTTCTCGCAACAGCTATCCCATCTTGCAGTAGAGATTCTGAGATGGTCCGAGACCCGCTCGATCTCACTAACAGCTCGCTTCATTCCTGGCAAGAGGAATGTCCTCGCCGACAGCCTCAGCAGGGCGACGCAGATAGTGAGTACCGAGTGGTCCTTGGACCCTCAGATAGCCAACAAAGTCCTGACTTTGTGGGGCTCTCCGACTGTAGATCTGTTTGCGACAGCCTTGAATTTCAGGCTGCCCCTTTACTGCTCTCCAGTCCCGGACCCCAAGGCTTTCTGGCAGGATGCCTTTCAACACAGGTGGGACAACATGGACGTTTACGCCTTCCCACCTTTTTGTCTGATGAGAAGGGTGCTCAACAAGACCAATCTATCGGTCAACCTTTCCATGACTCTCATAGCTCCGCTATGGCATCATGCGGAGTGGTTCCCAGATCTTCTGCGGCTCCTAACGGAACCCCCAAGAGAACTCCCTCCACGTCACGAGCTACTCAGACAACCACATTGCAACATCTTCCACAAGGCCGTAGCTTCGCTTCGGCTTCACGCCTGGAGACTATCCAGCGACTCCTCACGGAGAGAGGATTTTCTCAGCAGGTTGCGGACAGGATGTCTCGGCACCTGCGAGAGTCCTCGGCCAAAGTCTACCAGGCGAAGTGGAAAGTCTTTTGTGGTTGGTGTCGTGGAAGGGGTCTCTCTCCGCTCGATGCCTCTATTCCAACAATAGCGGAGTTCCTTGTTTATCTTCGGGAGGAAATGCGCCTTTCGGTCTCGGCCGTGAAAGGTTATCGCTCAGCCTTAAGCCTAGCCTTCAGGCTGAAAGGAGTGGATATTTCCTCTTCGTTGGAACTTTCTCTACTCATACGCAACTACGAACTTACTTGCCCCCAGTCGGAAGTCAGACCCCCTCCTTGGAACGTGGTTCAAGTGCTTAGGGCTCTGAAAAGAGCTCCCTTTGAACCATTACGCCAGGCGTCTGATCGCCACCTAACGTGGAAGACGGCGTTCCTACTCGCGTTGGCCTCGGCCAAACGAGTAAGCGAACTTCATGGTCTCTCCTACGACGTTGCCCATTCAAGGGGATGGGGGGAGGTAACGTTCAGGTTCGTCCCTGAGTTCATTGCTAAGACTCAAAACCCTGGGGTGTCAGATCCAAGATTCGACTCCTTCAAGGTAACGAGTCTACGTTCTGTAACAAATGACCCAGATCATCTGTTACTGTGCCCAGTCAGGAGTCTGAGGCGCTACCTCAAGAGAACAGCTGCAGCCCGTCCTCATGTGCAAGCTTTGTTTGTGAGCACAGGGAGGACAAAGAGGAGGGTCACCAAGAACTCCATCTCTTCATGGATTCGCAAGGTGATAAGCAGCACCTTGAATCCCGACTCTCCTCCGTCACGTCGTCCCAGAGCTCATGATGTCAGGGGTGTTGCTACTTCCCTGGCCTTCAAGAGGAACTTCTCTGTGACGCAGGTTTTACAAGCTGGGGTCTGGAAACGTCAGACGACGTTCACAGCCCACTACCTGCAGGACGTGACCCACAGGAACCTCGATACGTTTTCTATCGGTCCTGTGGTGGCTGCACAACAGCTGGTCTAACCTCAGGCTCCTTATTGGACAAGTAGCAGAAGGTTGAGGGCATTGTTACCCGGTTTTAGTCTGCGTGAATGAAAGAGTATGTCTGGCCCTTACTTCTTTCTTCATTCTCCCCTCCCTTGGGAATAGCAGCATCCAGGCCTTTGCACAGCTGACCTCAACCTCTGCAGGTAAACCATGCTTCCTTGTGCTCCTAGTATTAGCTTTAATACTGTCGCGTCCCCCATACCCTGACGAGGTGGTATTGGGTACGTCCTAGCCTAGGGTTCCACATAAGGAACCCCAGGTCAACTTCCTAGGACGAGTCACGTTATTCTCCTTCACACACATCCTTGTAGGCCGCACGATGGTCAAACATGACAGCGTGCGAGGGTTAGGGACT
>NC_090735.1:156907845-156920345 GCF_036898095.1 Palaemon carinicauda | reverse complement strand
CAAATAAATATTTTACTTCTTAATCTTTTTTGTTTTTTGTATTTCTATATTCGCCGATTAGTATATTAAACCACGTAATGATATAACTTACATACTCATCTATTTTTATTTCAGTAACCTTGTTATAGAATATCATATTAGGCAAATATTGCCCCAATCTCAAAAAGTTTTTCTTGAACTTCTAGGTAAAGAAGGAAGAAATACAGTTACTAAGAAGATTTCTGGTAATAACTTTTGCTTTCTAAAAATCAAATTGAATTACATTTATTTTTCGTGGAAGAATTGTAGCAAAAAATACAGTTACAGAAAGGTGGGGCAATTTTTCCCTTGCCTTAATCCCCCTCCAAAAATATAATTGAGAATCATTTTGCATATTTTATTAAAAACGGGGTTTCATCGTTTTCAAAATAGGTAAACATTACCCTTTGCACTTAAGTTTGTTGTAAAAGATTTACTGAAGCTATTGGTGTTATTAGGTCACAAATTTAGTTAAAGGTGTGTATTTCTTCATAAAATGAATATGAAAAAATGATATCGTTAAAGATTGTTTAATAAAAATATGTAAATAAGTTGTTATATGAAAAAGGAATTTAAATTCTCCAGTAAACTTTTATCCCTATGAATCCGAATTAACACCTATGGAAACAACAACGATGAAAGAGATCTGATGCATTTAAACGCTCCTGCATTCATATACACAACCCGTTATATATAAATAGATAAACTCTCTCTCTCTCTCTCTCTCTCTCTCTCTCTCTCACTCTCATATATATATATATATATATATATATATTTATATATATATATATATATATACATATATATACATATATAAATATATACATATATATATATATATACTATACATATATATATATATATATATGTATATGTATATATATATATATATATATATGTATATATATATATATGTATATATTTATATATGTATATATATATATATATATATATACATATATACACATATGTATATATGCATATATATATATGTATAATTATATATATATATATAAATACATATGTATAAATATATATATATATATATATATATAAATATATATATATATATATATACATATGTATAAATATTTATATATATATATATATATATACATATGTATAAATATATATATATATATATATATATATATATTGATTATAAGGAGTTTGGTAATATCTAATATTTGGAATATTTTTTAAGTGAAAAGGAGGTGGCAGTGCAATCCTTCCCTTTAGATAACTGGCATATGAAATCTATGAGCTTTTTTAAAATTTGGATTTAAAAGTGGTCAACTGCTGCCATCAGTCCACAAACAAAAATAGATTAAAAGATTTTATTGATCCTAAAACAAAATCATCACTGTATATAGCGATTGTTCAATTGAAAGTTTAAAGAGATAACCAATAGCTATTACAAATATCTGTTAACTAATAAAGTTTTCGAAAGACGAATGAGTCCCATGGCTACTGAATTTACATGAGGAATATAAGGAAAATGTAAAATCAGAAAAATAACAGTACTTTATATTTAATTTATTAGGAAATAATAGTTATTGAAATTAATATATAACTTTCAACCAACTGCTAATATCAACCATTCAAATCAAAACATAATTTATACTCTTATTTGAAATAACACTAAAATGTTATTCACTGCTTTCATATCTCCAAAGAAAATTTAAATATATCTAAAGCTGAGACCAAAATAATATATGTCATTAGTTTAAATATTTTACGAAAAATAAAGGTAAATCAATGACGTAGTATGCGATAAGTAACATCCATATACACTGTAAGGATTGACTTATAATGCAAACAAAGGATTGACAATGTTAGTGATGCTCTGAAATTAATTAGAGTATCAGTAAGCCTAAATTACAATATCAGTTTTTCGGATGCCAAAATGCTTTTATTCTGAACAATGGTATCTGTTATGAAAATCTGATTTTTTTTTTTTTGCTGAAGGAATTTTCAATACTTTAATTTCTGAGTCTTCTACTCGATGATATGTTTAAATGTATATATATATATATATATATATATATATATATATATATTTAAACATATCATCGAGTATAAGAAGACTCAGAAATTAAAGTACTGAAAATTCCTTCAGCCAAAAAAAAAAAAAAAAAAAAAAATCAGATTTTTATAGCAGATACCAATGTTCAGAATGAAAGCATTTCGGCATCCGAAAAACTGACATTGTTATCGTTCATTGGAATATCAACATTATTGAAAAAAATCGTTGTTTCTAAACGCACAATTGCAATCCTTATGTGATCCCTTTGGAGGCTCTAAATACCTTTATTGCCTGTAACAGTAACTTAAGTTGTTTTTTTGATAAATGCCTTTGGCATTAACTCTTCCATCTTCCCGTTACAGACTTCCATTTTGCGTCTTAAATTACCATTGTGATGAAATTGCGTTTTTTATTAATAAAGACTTGCCTGGGTGAGTTTTCTATCCGGATTGTGAGTTACCTTATCTTTTCCTCCGCATATTGTTTTGACAGAGTGATATTTAATCCCTTTTTATCCAGTTGTCTGAAATCGATGTCAGAATTTTGCGTCAAAATGTCGAGGCTCTCTCTCTCTCTCTCTCTCTCTCTCTCTCTCTCTCTCTCTCTCTCCGTCATCTATTCAAATATCATTTATATAGTAATGTAGAATAATGTTGAATTCTATCAATGTCACTTAGGTAATTAAGTAAATGAACATTTGATTTCCATGAATATGCAAATACAACGTAATTCCTATTTTTTTGGCACAAAAATACATACATACATACATACATACATACATAAAAATTAATTACGATAATTTCTTCAAAATTCAGTATTGTAAAGAAAATTTCTTTTATTTGTTTCAATATAGAACATATACGATAGAAATGCATATTACACTAATATCTCTCTCTCTCTCTCTCTCTCTCGTCTCTCTCTCTCTCTCTCTTCATGCATCAAAATATCATATATAAATATTAAAGTTAAATCACATATGATGATTGTAATTATATAGTAAATGAATAATGCCGAAATTTATTTTCTAGCAAATTTACATACCCGCAGAAGTACATACCCGCATTGACAAAATAGAATATTAAGAATGAATCAGTATCATTTTAATATTTATTCAGCCTTCAAAGATGATAACATCTATATCGCCTAAAGAAAAGTTTGCTCTCTCTCTCTCTCTCTCTCTCTCTCTCTCATCTCTCTCTCTCTCTCTCTCTCTTTTGCTTCATCAAACACAAATATAAACGGAAAAACTTTGGTAAAGTTATATTGCGCAGAAAATGTTTTTTGATTTTGTTGAATATTTCGAATATTTTTTTTTATTCCATATGCTCAACAACATATCAATTTCCAAATGTACGCTTTTATATCGATATATTTTTTTCTTTGATACCCACTGGTACACTCACAAATGTCATATATATGCTAGGCCAATTTGTTAAGGATAAGGAACAAAATGAATCTTACGACTATTTTTTGATATCTAATTATATCCAAATATGATTATAAAATGATAGGTCACAAAAGATAAAACTTGCTTTCCTTCCATGATAAAAAAAAAAAAAATTATTTAGGCCATTGTAGGAAAAACAGAAAATGTGGATGTTTTCAAAATTAGGTCCATGAAAAGGCATTAAGACTTATAAAGATCTCAAAAAATAATAGTGCTACTCTATGGCAGACCTTTTAGTTTTACGGTTTTACCATTTTCTTACAGACTAAAAATCTCACACATGTTATTCAAAGTAAAATAAAAATACTAAAAGTCACATTACGAATCATTTGATGTAATTATTCTGGCAACAAATCGTTAAAATCAAGAAGAATTTTGGTGAACTTAAAAATATGACAAATTGTTTCCAACTGAGAGTATGATGGCTTAGTTTCCACTTGTAAATAATCCCTGATTTACTGCTCCGCAACTGCAATAAATATTGCAAAACAATATCCATAAACAGCATAACCTTTTGTCGCAGGAAAAACGCCTATATCTTTTCCACCTTGGGACATCAAGGTTGCCAATATAACAATATTCACGGTTAAACTCTCTCTCTCTCTCTCTCTCTCTCTCTCTCTCTCTCTCTCTCTCTCTCTTTCTCTCTCTCTCTCTCTCTTTTGTAGTTGAGCAATTGACTGGCAACTTTATCCAAAGAATACTCTGGATAAGTTTATATAGCAACATTAATCCTTTTTATGTGTTTCGTCACCAAAAAGGATAAGCAGATAATTTAGCAGGTATTAGAGTATCCCAGTCTATCATCATACATAAATGTTCATAAAGTATGTTCCATGAAAAAAAAAGGGCATAAACTATTTTAGTACAAAAGAAATGAATCACAGCAAAAAAATAACCGTTCACTGATTTTTTTTTCAATAGACCAAAAATTCATTTCCAGATAAACAATTTTTTTTATTATAGAAGAATAAAGGAATTGATCTCATTTGGAGCTATCATTGCATTTTAGAAAATTCAGTTGAAAAGTAAGATTGTGAACATTCTTACTGGCCAGATTCGCGTTATTTGCTAATTTTTCTTATTCATTTTCTTATGCTCATATGCATTCTTTCAATCATTTCTTTATTTCTGTTATGGATTTTTTTTTTTTTTTTTTTTTTTTGTATTCTAATCCTTCATTGTTCACAAAAATCATGCTCGAGCTTTCATTGGCGTAGAGAATTATTCCAATGTTCACCCGTCATTAGTCAGATAGAGCATATTGTCGCACAAATTTTGGTCGCAATTCATAATTGGCCGCATTACTTTTCCTCCCTCACAATACACTCTTCTGGCGCCGTGAGAGTGAGGGTAGTTATGTATTGTTTTGTCGGAGTCAGTTGTGGCATAGTTGACCTTGAAGATTAACGCTGCTTAGGCTTTTTGAAGTGCTCACTTATCCACAAGTGACTAATACAGGTATGCTTTTATGATTATTTCATTTTGTTTTTTTCCATATAAAACGCAAGTAGCCTAATCTGTAATATCAATATGGAATAAAATTATATTCGGGCTTTAGTATGCTATTTATTATTTCGTATGTGTAAGTCAGGGAATGTTATTTTGAAGTACATTTGGTTGAATGATTCTATGGTTTTACTGATTTGTTACAGTTTATTAATCATCCAGTCTTATAACTACGAATTTAGGCAATGTAACATGTTTTCCTTTTTCTCAGAAACAATATGTATTACAAAGAAGAGCTGAGGAGGATTCGGAAGCTGTTGGATAAAGTGAGTGGCTAAGGAAACAAAGAAACTGTGAAAGAAAATATCCTGCCGTGACATTGAAGGAGCAGTTTTCCTAGAATAGAATGATCATACTCCTTATTCTGACTGTTATGAATCAGACCCAGATGATATACCAACAGAAAAAGCCAAATGATGATGAATGGAAGGGAAAAGATTAAACAACTTGGTAGAATATAATACCACCAGGTTTTTAGGTCATCCCTATTCTAGAAATGTTATCAAATATATACCAGGACTAAATCCACCAACTCTTAATGCCAATTATTCTACAGACTTTTAGCAAGACTTCATCAGGCAAAAAATAATTGCATTATTTATAGAGCGAATGAACTCGAAAATTGGTACACACAAACAGAAGTATGTTCAGTCCTGCTTCATCAAAGACACTTTTGTTTCAGAAATGAAAACAGTTATTAATGTCCGCTGGTACATGGCATGCTACCAGGCTGCACCTTGCTAGTATCTGGAAAGAGGAAGGTACTGGTATTGAGATGTTCAGTCTGACTATGTATCTGCATTTCTTTTTTTGTTGAGCTATGTTGTCTATGATTTGACAGCAAAGCAAAGGAAAGAAGTCGATTAAGCTTGCTCTAGTTAGGCAATTATTAGATGTATCAAGAAAATTAATATAGAAGAAATTCTTGTAACCTTTGGGGGTTATTGTCCCGTTATGTATTATATCCCTAGTAAACAGCTAAAAATAACAGCAAAATGCATGCGTCGTGTGTTGCAAAATCTTTTTATGTTTATAAAAAGATATTTTGCGCCAATAGACCAAGGAGGAGATGATGATGATGATGATGATTATGATGATGGTATATCCTGTGGATATTTTATAAATAAATTTGACGTGAATCTGAGTTTCTCTAATTTCTCTTAGATATCATAATTCATTTTAATAAATCATACAATCTTGCTGGAAGTGATTTCAACTGTTCAACAGGTGATAAACTATGTTTGATAATAATACCTCATTAACCTATAGTTTAGGGTTACTAGAAATCTACTCATCTTCTTTAACCTAATAAAGAGAGAGAGAGAGAGAGAGAGAGAGAGAGAGAGAGAGAGAGAGATTCAGCTGTGCTTTTTCCCGTTATTTCCCATATTTAAGACAATGAAAGTGAGGCACACTAGGGTGGTTTATCAAAACAGGATACGGCTAATACGTATATGAAACGTTTCCTAATTAAATGATTATTGAGATAAAGGCCTCGTCAATGACAGAACTATCAAAGGTTTGAGTATATCATATTTTATCTGGTCATCAGGAAGCATATTATTATAATATAAAACAACTTTGTCTTATACATGGGAAATAAGAAGAAAATGCGTGGCTTCCTCTCTCTCTCTCTCTCTCTCTCTCTCTCTCTCTCTCTCTCTCTCTCAATAAAAATAAGACGAAGGTGACAGAAGATGAGTAGTTTTTTAATAACCCTGAACTATAGGCTAATCAGGTACTATTACCAAACATGATTAGTCACCTGTTGAACAGTTAAAATCACTCTCATCAAGTTTGTATGATTTACTAAAATAAGTGATAATATTGAGGAGAAATTAGAAAAACTCAGATTACCGTCAAATTTATTCATAAAATTCCCACAGGATATACCATCATCATAATCATCATCATCACCATCTCCTCTGAGGCCTATTGACGCAAAATACCTTTATTAGATTTCATGAGTCATCTCTATCTGTAGCTTTTAAATCAATACTTTTTTCATTCATCCTCTCCCACTTCACGTTATATAGTCCTCAGCCATGTAGGCCTGGGTTTTAAATTC
Source organism: Palaemon carinicauda (assembly GCF_036898095.1). Lineage (NCBI taxonomy): Eukaryota > Metazoa > Arthropoda > Malacostraca > Decapoda > Palaemonidae > Palaemon > Palaemon carinicauda. The sequence goes on along the minus strand of NC_090735.1, from coordinate 156,913,277 downwards.
TTCTGTTTGGAGTCCAGTTTAAAGTTTGGTGAACTAATCTCTCTTGGGGAATGCGAAGAGCATGCCCATACCATCTCTATCTACCAGTCATCCTGATCTCCTCAGGATATGGCAATCTAGTAATCTCTCTTATAGTTTTATTTCTAATCCTCTCCTGCCATTTTACTCCTAATATTCTTCTGAGGGCTTTGTTTTCAAATCTACAAAATCTGTTGGATATTGTTTCATTGTCATTCCACGACTCATGTCCATAGAGTAACACCGATCTCACTGAAGTAATATAATTTTATTTTTATATGTAATTTTAGGTGATATGGATTTCCAAATTCTACTTAGCCTAGTCATTGTGTAATCTGCTTTTTTCAATATTTCAATAAACTCCATTTCTAAAGGTCACTTTTTTGAGATCATAGTTACTGAACATTTAAATGATTCTACCCCATCAATAATTTTTCCTTCCAATGATATTTCATATCTCATTTCATTTCATCGGTTCTCATCACATCTGCCTTTCTTCTATTTATCATAAGCCTAACCTCATCTGATATTTCATGAATTCTGGTAAGAAAGTACTAGAAATCCTCTGGTGGTCTGCTAATAAGGACAACGTCAACAACATACTCTACGTCAGCTAATCTACTATTACCAATCCAGTCCAGTCATTCTCCATCATCCCCAACTGTTTATGCATTATAAAATCCATGAAGAGGATATACAACATAGGTGACAAAATATTCCATTGAAACACTCCGCAGTTCCATAAAAATTCATTTTACTGGACTCCACTAACCTCAACTTTGCATTTGCTGTTCTCATGAACTGACTCAATCAAATTTACATATATAAGAGGAACTCCAAAATTAGTCAGTGCACACCATTAATTAAAGGCATTCTTATAGTCTGCAAATGCCATCAAAATTGTATTTCTATATACTACACAATACTGTATAACATGTCTTGAAGTGAAAAATTGGTCATTAAAACTTTTACCTTTTCCAATTCCTGCTTGTTCATATCAGCTTTTTACCAATCTTTCTCTCTAGTCCCTTTAAAATAAGCATAATATACAATTCCATGTCAACTGACGTAAGTGTAATGCCTCTGTAATTATTATAATTAGTCAGATCTTTTTTTTTTTTTTTTTTTTTAAATTTTCACTCCTAGCTCCCATTCATTAGCTTATGCTTTTCACGCCATATTCTACAAAACAATCTCATAGTTATTCTGGGAGCCACTCCATTTGCAGCAGTTATTCCATCGTATCCATGGGATTTCCATTTTCTGTTATATGAACAATGATTATCATTTCTAAAAATCATGTAACCGACAATTTCCGGTGCTGAATTGTAATGCTTGTTCGCATTGCATAAGCCAATCGGCTGTGGTCCAGCATATATATCCATGTTATATACATAGAAAGATTTTGCAACACAGTGCATGTATTTTGATGTAATTTATAGTTGATGAAATATATACATATATATACATACATATATATATATATATATATATATATATATATATATATATATATATATATATATATATATATATATATATATATGTATATGTGTGTGTGTGTGTATGTATATGTGTACATATAAGTATATTAAGAAATAGGAAATTCGTAAAACCTGAATTATCTATGTAATCCTATATTGTCTCCAGAGGATCATCAGGAGCTCGAAAGAGCGAGAATCAATAGTTGTTTCTTGAAGATTGAGTTGGTAAATGATTGTTGCTGAAGACTTTCCGTTCCGAAAGATTCTTACAGTTTCCAGAAGCGTGGGAATTTTGAAAATTATATTTGAAAATTTGAAAAATAAAAAAATAAATCGGTGAAATATCTCATCCTAGGGCATATAAAGATAGGGTTGCGGTCGCCACATTCATTGAGAACTGCAGGTAAGTTTTGGAAGGTCCTTTGTGCATAATGTAAGTTTGGCAGACCTAGTTCTCAAAAAGAAGCAACGATGCCTAAGACTATGAAGAGGAAACATGTGGTGGGGAAGATCGAAGAGGAAACTCCCCGGAGAAAAGAAGACGGCATCGAGAAGAAACCAGAAGTAGGAATTGCTAAAGCTGGTAAGAAGAGGAAGAGAACGGATGAACAGTCAGGGATGTCCCTAAAGAAAATGAAGTTTGAGCCCGTAAATGACCAACATAGAAAGTTGAAGCGGAGTGATATCAGGACAGAAAGACTCCGTGGAGAAGGTTCCTATGGAAGGGCATTCAGATGTAAGATCAAATGTAAACGAGTCTGGATAGATGGTGTGCTGAAGTCTTGAAGGTCAAAGGACTTGCGCTGAGAGAGGCTTTCTTCAAAGAAGCAAACTGTTTAGAGAAGCTGGCAGGAACTGAAGGAGTTCCAGTTCTGTATGGACGTCGTGATACGGTGACTGATGTAGTTATTGTCATATCTTACAATGGGGGCTACACTCTGGGTCAGTTTATGGGTAAATACACAGATGATGTGAAGAAGATATTTGATGTGCTGGCTAAGTTGGCGCAGATTCTCGAGGACATCCACAGGACAGGCTTTGGTCATAATGATTTGTATGCTGACAATGTCATGATTGAAGAGACTGTGTGCCCGCAAGATCTGGTGGCTACTATCATTGACTTTGTATTTAGCTTGCTCTTTGGAACGAGATTGTTTCCAAGACCGATCAAGAATTTCGAAGCCTATCAACGTGATCCCCTGCTCAGCAAATATTGTGGACGAACCAGCCCAGAGACTGGCATCTTCTCCTTTGGGAAGCTGATGCAGAAGATACCTGGATATGGAGTAAACCAGGTTCTGAAGCACCTCATCAGCAGAAGTTTATCTAGGAATGCTAAGCGGCGGCCATCTCCAGACGGATTGAGTAGGACCCTGAGGATGTTGCAAAATGGACAGCAGATAGGGAAGACCAGTAACAGGTTTGTTCATTTTATTTGTAATCTTTGGGATAAGGTAGTGGACTGTTACTGCGCTCTGTAGGGGGAACATTTAGTTTGGGTTTAATTTCAAGTAGAAATTTTATTTGTAAGGAACTTTCTTAGCTTATTAATTTCCTGTGAGATTAATGATCTAGGAATAAAACTTTTGAAAGGGGAGAAGTCTGACTTCTCCGGTTATTTTTTTCCCTCCTAGAACTGGCTCCCTTGTCGTGAGGGGAGGGCTTACAAGTCAACAACCATTGGCTCAACCAAATGCCAGTACTTTTTCTTTTCATGACCCATATTATCTCTGTTTGCTTATATTGTAAGCTTTATTACGCCTTGCTATCCTGTCCGGTGCAACGGTTTTTTATTATGTTTTGGGTGGCTCTGTACAGAGTCTGTTCGCTCTTTTGCTTCCATTCAATTAATATTGTTCATGTTTTCTTCTGAATTTAATTTCAATTTCTGCTTTCTATCTTTTTTTCCAGTCTAATAACCTCCTTCAATAGCTACTAATTCAACTCTCTATTAAATTTAAGATTCTTTCCATTTTATTCCTTTATAGTTCCCACAGTTTAGCAAATATCCTTTTTTTAAAGAAATTTAAACCTTAAACTATTGTCCCAGCCCCATTGATTTTCCATTAGTGTGTACATTGACTTTGTTCGTAGATATCCGGAGGCTTTCATCGTTTCTATTGTTACCTCTGATTTTCATGTAGCTTAATTTACTTTTCCTTTCTTTGTAACATTTTTGACTTCGTTCTCTCTCTGTTTTTGCTATTCTTCACACTGATTCTCAGTGTTTAATGGACGTGAGCAAATATCCTTGCATCTTCTTATGGATTCTTCTTCCATTATCCTTTTTAATAATTCGAACGTCATGAGCCTTCCACCTGTTTTTCCTTCCTTTTTCAACAATTCCATTGATAATTTTCTATCCCTTGTGTGTTCCCATCATTTCATACCACTCACGCCTGGCTTCTCCGATAGCTATCATTATGATTCTCTTCGTTTCCCTCTTCATCCGTCTATATTCATCACTAGTTTAATAGTTGTTATCCCCTTTCTAACCTTTTCTGGCTATTTAATTTTCTGAGTATAGCATATTTTCCCTAGTTGTGTATTATTTCAGGATTATCCTTAGGTTTTCTCAATTTTCCTTAATGTTTCCCTCTGGTATGCCAGTTACATCTGCATTGAAATAATGCTCGATATTTTTCCTCTTTTTTGTAAATTTATTTTTGTTTTTTTTTTGTTTTGACCAAGCTTATCTCTCCTTTGAATCTCTTTCAATACAATTACTAATAGCGAAGTAGTCAAAATTACATAAAAAAAAGACTATATCACTTTCTTGAGGTCGGTGTTACTGTATGGACATGAAACAATATCCAACAGATTTTGTAGATTTGACAATAAAGCTGTTAGAAGAATATTGGGAGATCAGGGTGACGGGTAGATGGAGATGGTATGGGCATGCTGTTTGCACTTCCCAACACGAGAGATTAGTTCAAAAAACTTTAAATTGGACTCCACACAGAAGAGTTTAAAAACTCAGACCTACATGGCTGAGGAATATAACGCGTGAAGTGGGAGAGGATGAATAGAAAAAAAAATTATTCATATAAAAGCTCCAGATAGAGATGACTTGCGAAATCTAATAAATATGTTTTACGCCAATAGGCCTAGGACGATATGAAGATAATGATGATGATTATGATGATGTTATATGCTGTGGGTATTTTATAAATAAATTTGACGTGAATCTGAATTTTTCTAATTTTTCCTCGATATCATAATTTATTTTAATAAATCATACAAACTTGCTGGAAGCGATTTAAACTGTTCATCGGGTGACAAACCAAGTTTGATAATTTTACCTGATTAGCATATGGTTCACTGTTACCAAAACTCTACTCATCTTTTGTCATCTACGTTTGATTTTTATAAAGAGAGAGAGAGAGAGAGAGAGAGAGAGAGAGAGAGAGAGATGTAGCCACGCTTTTCCCCTTATTTCCCATATTTAAGACAATGAAAGCAAGGCAAACTAGGTTGGTTTATTATAACAGGATACGTCTAATACTTATATAAAACGTTCCCTAATTAAATGATTAATGAGATAAAGGCTTTGTTAATGACGGAACTATTAATGGTCCGAATAAATTAAATTCTATCTTGTCACTATAAAGTATATTAAAATAATAAAAGACAACTTTGTAATCCTAGTAATAGTTTGAGATTGGTGTAATATTCTTTGCTGGTTATTTAGCTAGCTATGATATCCTCATATTAAATGTTTTATTGAATTAATCAAATGGCATTATTTGTAGTAAATTTTAGAACTGATGAAAGGTATATGAAATAATAAATGTGCTTTGTTTTCCATTTCTAGGTTCATCTCTCTCTCTCTCTCTCTCTCTCTCTCTCTCTCTCTCTCTCTCTCAGAGACACGTATAACCCAATAGCCAGTAATGTATAAAAGATACATCTGTCAATCGTTTACTGGGT